>NW_009798346.1:222478-225977 GCF_000520075.1 Aphanomyces astaci | reverse complement strand
ACCGGCGCGAGTAGTGGTAGGGGTCCACGCTTTGTCGACTGGGAGCACGAGGGTCAGCTTGCTCCCCGCGACAGATGCCACGGCGGCGTCTACTTGAATTGGATACGGCAAGAACCGAGCTACAAGAGGCACTTAGAAATATTACATAAATATTATATATATATATATATATATATAATACAGTGCATCCAACCAACAAGCACGCAGCTGCAGGACGTACGTACCAACATCGTGATATCCCGCCGCGGCAATCACCACATATTCTGCGTTTAGCTGAATGTCCATGGCGTCACTTGTCTTCTAGAAAATAGATAAATATATATATATATTTAAAATTCACCACCACATATAGAAAAAAAGGCAATATATTGTGGATTCGGTACGAGTTTCTAGACTCCGTCGAATCGAATGTATCTCGCCACCGAAACGAATCACGAATCGATGTTATTGGCTAATAATCCAATTTTGACTGGATTTGATTGGCTCTTGCAGCAAAAACAAGTATAGTCAGCCAATCAGAGCTCCGTCAACATTAAACCACGCGAATTTTGGAAGTTTATAGCGCATTCACTATATATATATATATATATATATATGCAGCCAACGTACGAGACCCGAGTGGAAAGAGGTGGAAGGGAACTCAATCACGGCCGTCAACATGGCGGGGGCAGCGGCGAGTCGGTCGCGCGTCGGTAACGGCCCGCCTTCACATGCAGGAACGATCATGCATTCTTCTTGGTCCGAGTGGCCGTGAAAGAGGCGCCATGTGGGAGTTTGAAGTTCCTTTGGGGGAGGGATGATGGCGGATGGAGCCGCCGATACTTCTTGGATCACGGGCGCCTGGGTCTTGCGGATGTAATGGCGCGACGGCGGCAACGTCCCGCGGTACGACAGCTTGGGCAGTTTGTACTGGGGGTCGCACACGAATTTGTACTTTTCAGCCAAGTACTGCAGCGCCAACTCGCACACAAAGTGTCGAAAGGTTGCGTCGTTGTTGCAGTCGTCCAAGACCTGCATATGTACGGGGGTTGAGAAAGGACTGACACGAGTTATGAGCAAGATGGGGAGGTTGTACGTACCCCGGGGTTGACGGCGACGTCGACCGCCAAGCATGTCTTCTGAGCATGATCCACGACTTCGTGCGGAGGTCCGAGACTCAACGGGACGTGGATGCCTTCCTGCTCGTCGCCGTGCTCGTCGAGCTGCTTCTTCTTGGAGAAGATTTGGATATGGTCCGACGAGCAAATGTTCACAAACAACTGCACAACCGTGAGATATACTAGTGTCAGACGATATATGCATGGGAAAGGACAGGTACCTTGGTCTTGGACTGCTGTTCGGTCGTCTTCATGACAAAGCCAGGCGTGACGTCCACGTACATGCCTTCCTTCTGCTCTTCGATGCCGTTACGTTGCATGACCTTGTTCCCGGGAAACTTGAGTTGATCTGGAACGGACGTCGGCATGGCAGCTGCTATTGCGGCACTCGGGTCGTCGCCGCCACCCGCTGCATGCATCTTTGCTTGCATGTCTTGGATGAATTGCCCATACGCCTTCGGGTCGGACTTCTCCAAGTCGTCCAGCCACTACCAACATGCTTCATGATACCTCGCTCCATTTTCGTAGGAGTATGCACGTACATCTGCATACTGCTCCATCATCGCAGGATCCATCGCGGTAGTTTTCTGCGCAACCTTCGAAGTGCGCCAAAAGTTCCATCGATTGCACGGACAATACCTGTATAAATACATAATAGTTAGTATGCCACCACGTACGACATCAAATTAGTATGTGTTCCCAACTAGTAACTACTAGTAATACTGAAGGTTTTCCTGTATAAATGCATAAATGATCGTAGTACTACTAGTCCTTTAATCCCTACGTACAGTAATGTATACTGTTAAAACTATGCATTTAAAATCAATATAAAATATTTAAAATCAATAAAACATGCTGGAGGATTTGTTGCTGCACGTCGTTTCAAAATGACGTCGGCCGCTGCTGCGAAGGTCGTGCTGCAGTCCAAGGACTTAGTCCAGCAGGTGACGATGTATCAACCTGGATGCCCCAAGCACATGCGCTGCTTCCGGGCGCTACGTCGGCCCTCGTTGACATGGCAAGACGACGTGCACGCAGCGTTTGCCATGATCGCCACAGTGTTGTCGTCGTGGTTGAAGGAGTATGGCATCGACCGTCTTCCGTCTTTGTATGCGTGCATGGGTCACATGCGAGGTGTCGTTCTTGTGCATGCTGTCTACTCTGGTCGGTTCGATCTCATCCACGTGGTATCCCTTCGGGAGTACGACGACGACCCGCCCCTCCTGGACATTGCCACGGCCGGCGGACACGTCGCCATGTTGACGCATCTGCTGCAACATGCGTCCAACACCGTTGCAACGCCATTCGCGATGGATGTGGCTGCCTCCATGGGTCGGGTCGACATCGTCGAGTTCCTCCTTACTCATCGTCCACAGGATGCTAGTCTTCATGAATCCGCGATCTCTATTTCTATCGTCTACGGCCACATGTCAATCCTGCAATTCTTCCACGATCGTCAAGTCGATGGGGTATTCACGCCCGACATGATGGATCTAGCCGCAACATATGGACACGTGCATGTGCTTGAGTTCCTGCATCGCCATCGGCCTGGCCTTCGGATGAGTATGCGGGCGATGGAGTCCGCCGCCGCGGGAGGACACTTTGCGGCCGTCCGCTTCTTGCATCATCATTATGATGATCATCATCTTCCATGCGGCCCCAACGTGATGGACGCGGCGGCCATTGGAGGACATTTGGACATTGTGAGATTTCTCCACCTCAACCGCTCCGAAGGATGTACGCGATTGGCTATGAACGCGGCTGCTACACGAGGAGATCTCAATATGGTGACGTGGCTGCACGTGCATCGACCAGAAGGAGGCACCACGAGCGCCATGGACGGCGCGGCCACCTGTGGACATTTGAAAGTGGTGAAATTCCTACACACCCACCGAAGCGAAGGATGCACGTCGGCGGCGTTCTGGGGCGCGGTTATGCACAACCATGTGGAAGTCGTCGAGTGGCTGCTAACACACAAGCGACAGTGGTGTGACCCAGTAGACGTAGTAGTCGCCCTGCAAAGGTGGCCGTTAACCAAGGGCTGGCTAGTTAAGCGCTCAGTAGTTAACTAGGTACAATTTGCAGAGGTCGAGTAATGGTTCAACTTCGTTGGGACGATTCATTAACTATTAATACTAGGTAAGTTAGTACAATTTCCAGAGGTTGAGTGGTGGGACTACAGTACCTCATTACAATTAACGTTACTACACCTTTTTGCAGTTAAGTTGGACGAATGTCCGATGTATTTGGCCGTGCACCCGATATATTTGGTGGTGTGCCCGATATAATTAGCCATGTGCCCGTTTAATTTGGCACACCGAGGTCGTGTGCCCGATATATTTGGCGGTGTGCCCGATATAATTAGCCGTGTGCCCAAGCAATTGGCCATCTGCCCGATGAAT
>NW_009798346.1:215200-221002 GCF_000520075.1 Aphanomyces astaci | reverse complement strand
ATTCATCGGGCAGATGGCCAATTGCTTGGGCACACGGCTAATTATATCGGGCACACCGCCAAATATATCGGGCACACGACCTCGGTGTGCCAAATTAAACGGGCACATGGCTAATTATATCGGGCACACCACCAAATATATCGGGTGCACGGCCAAATACATCGGACATTCGTCCAACTTAACTGCAAAAAGGTGTAGTAGTACTAGTTATGGGAGTATTCGAGCGATGCTTGAAAAGTTTGGATTTGTCCGATATAGTACTAAAGTGAAGGTTAGTCGACAGGTTGAGGTGTAGTTTGTTTACACATGCCTTTGGGTCGGAAATACTCGTTCGAGGTACTTGGACAACCATTCAGCACCATAATTCGTACTCTATTGGTTGCTACTTTTGATCGTATACGTATCCCAACCACGAAAGTTGGGGTACTTGGAGTAGCCGACGTTGGTTTGATTGAAATCAATCCATTTCATAGTTTATGACCTGACGGGAGGCGCCATGCTTACTGTATCTCAGGGGGACACGACGATTCGATATATGCAGCCACCTATCTATCCATTCCCCCCCTCCCAATGAACAAATCCAACTCGAATAAGTCCAGCCTCTAGTGTTGTCGATAATGTCCAAATAACTGTCTTTCGGCCAGCGTCGGTGGCAATCGGCCGAAAGGTTTTGCTCAATATGTCCCCCACCCCCCAAAGTCAACCCATATTGCGTCCGCTGGTACTTGTCGTGTACAATTCAAAGTGCCTAAATCAGTGCGCAGGGAACTGTTAGGTGAAATACCACTCCCCACCAAGTCGTCCCTAGCCCCTGTAACGTCTGTCATAGCCACTAGCCACTCTCCATACTCCCCTCCAAGTCTCTTTGCCGTTGGCGTTGTGAGTCGACTCATGAGATGATGTCGTTCGACTTGACATGAGCGTCATATGCACGGGAAGTTGTCCCCGCCATTCGGTGTAAAGTATACACGAAGGTCTAGTACACTTGGCCGTGAGTGAGTGCATCTGTGAATGAGAAACGTGTTAGTGTCGATTCGAGGGAGTAGATCAATTGACAGCATCTCCAAATCGCAGACAATCGATATACGACCAATCAAAACCCACAACTTGAATCTAGTGACCAATACTAGTAATCAAATTATCCACTCTTCGACCAATTCAACATCGAATTAGTGTGAGTGTGTGATTGAAATTAGTGTTAACAAGTCAGTACAATGAGAATCGATAGATTTGGCGGCAAAGAATCAGCACACAAAAGGCCAAAGTAAATGGACATTAATAGTACTATTAATAGTTAGTACTTACTAGTAGTATAGTGTAGTAGACCCTGATCTCGAAGTGGTTGATTTGCATCGTGACGTTTCAAACGTGTTTCGAACACTGGTCGATTTGAAACACTATTTACTGTTGAGCATGGACTTACACTATTTTCAACCCCGGTTTGTACACAGTATTTCCCGGGAAAAAAGTACTATAGCAACATGTTCGTGGTGAAGGATTTGCGCAAGGTGCCCGAGATCGTGGCCGACCCTGCCGATGATCGGGAACAGTTGCGGCTCGGTCGACGGTCCACCGAGTTCGACGGCAACCTCCGCATCTTGTGCAGCCCTGTGAACATCCCAGCCTTCTCTAGACTGCAAAAGCTCTCGCTCTATGACAACCAACTCTCGTCTATCGACGTACGTCGACATCTTCATCATGTCGTCTCAAATCCTTGCATGATGTTAGGGCATTGGTTTGCTGTCGTCCACTCCGTTGAGCATCCTGGACTTGGGCCAGAACCAACTCGACCACCTTCCCCACGAGGTACATAGTATGCAACCACGGATCGGCAACTCCTGCAACTTGACCCCCATCCTTGTCCTTGGACGCATTGTACAGATAGGATCGCTTCGCCACCTCAAGGAACTCTGGTTGAGCAACAACTGGCTCACGTCCGTCCCGGACGTACGTGTCCCCCTTCCGACAAGACATCACCTAACAGGCTCGTAGTCCGTGCTCACGCTTCCACTGCTATCGATCCTCCATCTGTCCAACAATCGCATTACCCACATCCCTTCGACCATCGGCGCGGCGTCGGCGCTGCAGGTGCTCTCCCTCGACAACAATCATCTACAAGACGTGCCAGTCGAGATTGGCCAATGCGCCGACCTCGTCGAACTCAACCTACGGTACCACCCCACCTGGAATTAGTGTGAATTATATCCCCGTCGTTTCACTGGAATTAGTGTGAATTATATCCCTTTTCGTTTCACTTGGTGGATACTATCTATACCAGTGTCGTTTGCATTGAAAGGATTTGAATTTTCTTCTCCTTCCCATATTATACATGGAAATATATACACATGGAAATATATACACATGGAAATATATACACATGGAAATATATATACATGGAAATATATATATATATATATATATTTCATGACGATACATATTTTTCATTGGGTGTATATCGTACATATACATGAAGATACATATGTTTTCATCGGATGTATATCGTCGTCAGTGCATTATTCCCAGTTTAGAAAGTAATATATACATTATATTATATATAGTTTAGAAAGTAATATATACATTATAATATATGCATCGAAAATATACAAATATATATATATATATAGAAATAGGCATTTTTGCATCGATACATACATCTTGGTCAGTGTATAGTATTATTGCCTGTTGCATCCTTTTTTCCGCCATTAACTGGTTACTGTTAATAGTACTAATCGTTAACGATTAATCGTCATATTAACTACTA
Organism: Aphanomyces astaci; assembly: GCF_000520075.1. Taxonomy (NCBI): domain Eukaryota; phylum Oomycota; class Saprolegniomycetes; order Saprolegniales; family Verrucalvaceae; genus Aphanomyces; species Aphanomyces astaci. Next base: position 218,241 of record NW_009798346.1, on the reverse strand, counting down.
CTCTAGAGGCAACCAGATCACAGCGCTGCCGTCCAGCCTGGGAGAGTGCCGGTCGTTAACTACCCTTGCCGTGAGCTCTAACGCTCTGAAAATCCTTCCCGAGAGCTTGGGAAAGTGCCGACATCTCACTGCCCTTCATGCTAACGGCAACCCCATCGCGCACTTCCCCACTGCTCTTGAGCGATTTACGAGTAAGTACAGACTAACTAGTATTATCGCCGATAGTTAGTTAATACGCGTGATTTGGCTTTTTTTTTTGGTGATTTTGGATGGTTTTTGGCGATTTTGAACGTTTTTTGGAGATTTTGGACGATTTTTGGTAGATTTGCGCGTGAATTTGGCGAATTCGGAGATTACGACGTTGCTCGTGGACGAAACGAATTGGAAAGTGCTGACACATTTGCACGTGACGACCAAAGAGTCGACGGCGTCAGTGGACAGGAACGTGTTAATCGTTAGTGGCACGCCGTATGCCAAGCACAAACTAACAGTTAAACAACCATCCAACTAAACAACCCAAAACATGCAAAATCTATAATAGTAGTAGTACTAGTTAAACTTGGTTAGTATGACTATTGTTTGTATCGATCGGTATTTACTTAAAGTGACGAATGTCGGAGTCAAGTAGACTAGTACCTGGTACTACTGTATTAACTGTCATTAAACATCCCAACGCTGCGAAAGTATAAAGGACATACTACAGTAGTGTACTACTAGTACATACTTCGTTGTATAACGACTAGAAACGACATAGTAGTACTAGTACTAGTACTAGTTTACAACACGACACAAAGCCTACAACTGCTTCACCACAGGCGTTTAGTTGGTCTCTTCGTCATCCCCAAACCCATCATTGACAAACTTGGGACGACGAGTGGTCGTGGGTTTCTTGGTCGTAGGTCTCTTGGTGATCCGCTTCGTAGTGGTAGGTGCAGGGGTTCCTGCCTTGGTGGTCGTAGGTGCAGGGGTTCCTACCTTGGTGGTCGTAGGTGCAGGGGTAGCCGTGGGGGACGAGTTTGCCAAGTACGGCTCGATGAAGGCGCGGGCGGAGCTGAGGCGGCCATATACGCCTGGCTTGTTGAGCTGGGCGCAGCCGAGGCCCCAGCTCACGACGCCAACCAAGTGGACGGTGGCATTGTTGTTGGTCTCGATGGTCAGCGGTCCCCCCGAGTCGCCCTGGCACGAGTCTTCGCCCGCCAACCCCCCCGCAGCCAACATGGTGTTGTCCACTGCGTACGGGGCGAGGGCCGCGGTAGCCTTGGCGTTGTCCCACGAGTCGACGGCGACTTCCTTGAGCACTTGCGACTGGGCCCCGCCGGATGACGTGGTGCCCCACCCGCGCACGATCGTCCGGACGCCGGCAGGAACCGTCTCAAAGGACACTGCCACAGGCGCGATGGTCGTGATGCTGCGGTCCAAGAGGAGGATGGCCACGTCGTTGGCGTTGGTGGAAGCCACGTATTTAGGGTGGCGGATCTCCTTGGTGACCTTGGCCAGCTCGCCGTCGGACGAGCCGGAGAGGAGGTGCGAGCCCACGACGACGGTGGTGAGGCCGCTGCCCGTGCAATGCGCCGCCGTGAGAATCACGTTGGGCGCGATCAGACTGCCGCCGCAGCTGGACGTGGACGTGGCCGAGCTTTTGAGTCCCGCCAAGTACCGGTGCGCACCGACCTTGGTTTCGGTGCCCCCGACGATCGCAATCGAGTTGTCTTGGGCACAGGCCAAGGCGGCAATAGAGGCTAAGGCAGCGAACTTCATATTGCTTTTGCAGGGGATATTGAATAATGAGACCTTGGAAGAGTACTAGTAGAGGCGTACCAGGGGACCATGTTGTTAAATGCAGTCGAAGCAACGTGCAAAGTCTGAGTTGGTTGCTTTCGAAAGAAGCCGTGATTTGATTTACTTCCCGTGCATGGTATTGCACGCCGTATCCCTGTAACCTGGGACTCCGTACTACCCGCGGTGAGTACATACGATGCGAAATCCCCGGGGTTAACTGCATCTCAGTGGCTAGCGATATCTAACCACACTAGCGATGCACTCAACCCTTAGTAAGCGATGAGATGGTCCGAGCATACAAAGTTCCATATAAACACTCAATCAAGGTGATATCATGGCATCCTACGCTGGTGCGAAAAGTGTATCCGGATGAACCACATTGACTGTGAAACAGAGTAACTTACCAGTATGTATTTCAGGTCAAAACAACAGTGGAACTATTTTACTGGTTTTACTGCTAATGAGGGAATTATTCGCCAACAACGCTGAGGTGGAAGTTAAAGGAAAATCGATTGAAAAGTGCTAGTACTATACGTATAGTACACGCTAACGTTAATCTAAGTGAATAAAATCCATCGTTGTCTATGTCTATAGGCAGGTAGTATGCGACAGCAGCATTGTATGGTGCAAACTCGTTTAGAGATTGCATCGACAGTTTCTACTCAGATTTCTTGGAGGGTTTCGTGGATCAGGTGGTGCATTACCTAATTGACTCAGATTGTCAATGACGAGATGCCATTGGCTGTTTGATAGCCAATCCAAACGCTCCAATCCCGTCCGTCCATATTTGTTAACCCCAAAGATCGCCATATATGCAGTATAAACTGGTCGTACACATTCTCAAGGTTCATTTGCTGGCACGCCGTGTCGATTCTTTCCGTAAATATCAAGTGGCCCTTACGAGCACTGTGGGCCGTTCAGTGAGTATCCAACGCAATCGAACAAAATGAACCAGATTGCCTGCTAACCACTCGATCTCTTTCACACTTACTTGATTTGCTCATTATTCAAAATCCCCTGCAAAAGCAATATGAAGTTCGCCGCCTTAGCCTCTATTGCTACCTTGGCCTGTGCCCAAGACAACTCGATTGCGATCGTCGGGGGCACCGAAACCAAGGTCGGTGCGCACCGGTACTTGGCGGGACTCAAAAGCTCGGCCACGTCCACGTCCAGCTGCGGCGGCAGTCTGATCGCGCCCAACGTGATTCTCACGGCGGCGCATTGCACGGGCAGCGGCCTCACCACCGTCGTCGTGGGCTCGC
>NW_009798346.1:211235-212375 GCF_000520075.1 Aphanomyces astaci | reverse complement strand
CAACAAGCCAGGCGTATATGGCCGCCTCAGCTCCGCCCGCGCCTTCATCGAGCCGTACTTGGCAAACTCGTCCCCCACGGCTACCCCTGCACCTACGACCACCAAGGTAGGAACCCCTGCACCTACGACCACCAAGGCAGGAACCCCTGCACCTACCACTACGAAGCGGACCACCAAGAGACCTACGACCAAGAAACCCACGACCACTCGTCGTCCCAAGTTTGTCAATGATGGGTTTGGGGATGACGAAGAGACCAACTAAACGCCTGTGGTGAAGCAGTTGTAGGCTTTGTGTCGTGTTGTAAACTAGTACTAGTACTAGTACTACTATGTCGTTTCTAGTCGTTATACAACGAAGTATGTACTAGTAGTACACTACTGTAGTATGTCCTTTATACTTTCGCAGCGTTGGGATGTTTAATGACAGTTAATACAGTAGTACCAGGTACTAGTCTACTTGACTCCGACATTCCCTGCACCTACCACTACGAAGCGGACCACCAAGAGACCTACGACCAAGAAACCCACGACCACTCGCCGTCCCAAGTTTGCCAACGATGGGTTTGGGGATGACGAAGAGACCAACTAAACCCACAGTTGTACGCTTTGTTTGTGTCGTGAGAATACAATAACTAGTAATGTGTACTAGTACCAGACTTTTCAGTACTTTGAAGTGAGGGCATGATGGTACTGGTTGTAACCACACGTTAACTAAAGGCGGAGTAGAAATCTTGGGCAGTAGGTCGGGTAATAGGGTACCTGTCCATTCGCTGTCAACGGGGAACTATCAACGTTACTACAGTATTTGTCGGATACAAGTGGAGACTTAATCCTAGATTATTTGCCTTTGAAAATAGTTTAATCTAGTGATCGCCAGTCAATGTATATGCCTCGCCCTTTGAACGCGTCTACCGGTAGCTAGTCTACCGTAGTCAACTTGTTCATCAGAACCACCAATACGATCGGGTATTCGCGCGTGATAAAATTTATAGTGGTCACAGGGGTTCTTCGCCTTGGGCTCGTGTAATAGACTGGTTTTAGTTGCACTGTCAGTACAAGTACTACTATGTAGTAGGTGCTACTAGGATGGACTGCAAAAATGTGCAATACTTGGGGTATAAATACCCAAAGTATTGAAAG
>NW_009798346.1:206196-207058 GCF_000520075.1 Aphanomyces astaci | reverse complement strand
TGGTTTGAGGCTAGCCCAACTCAGGCGGTGGTTGCACTTTGAGACCAAGCTTGTGATAGGTACTAGGCTTACGTAGAATGTGGATACTGGTTCAACCACTCGACAATACTTCTGTGCATTTTCGTGGGGCCCAAGATCTCACTTTCTTGCCCGCTCGAATCCCAGCAAAGGGGCCTCATAGTCTTGTCAACGCAACTAGCACCCATATATTCTGGTGTGGGTCAAAGCGATGAGATTCCAACTACTACTGTACGGAGGATACAGTACGAAAGGAACCTTGATCGCCTGGTTTGCATAAGATACGTTTCTGTTTACTGTGTAATAAGTACTACGTTTCTGGATTTTGTAGTAGTAATTGTAAGGGAACGTGTCGCTCCCATGTACTTTACTACACCGTTCCACTGTATTGTAGAAGTTGAATTCTCGATGATTAAATACTGAGTATGGAGTAATACAGTAGTACTATAGTTGCTGAAGGATTTGGATACGTCAAGTAGTATAAAGTTTCATACCGATTTGACCAGAATATATGGGTGCTAGTTGCGTTAACAAGACTATGAGGCCCCTTTGCTGGGATTCGAGCGGGCAAGAAAGTGAGATCTTGGGCCCCACGAAAATGCACAGAAGTATTGTCGAGTGGTTGAACCAGTATCCACATTCTACGTAAGCCTAGTACCTATCACAAGCTTGGTCTCAAAGTGCAACCACCGCCTGAGTTGGGCTAGCCTCAAACCATTGCACTGGTTTTCCAACTAAGTTGGCTCATTTTCCAATTTCCACCATGAAGTTCGCATTCGTTCTCGCCACCCTTGCCGCCACAGCCTTCGCCCAAGACGACAATTATCTCGAAATCGTTGGAGGA
>NW_009798346.1:200187-203456 GCF_000520075.1 Aphanomyces astaci | reverse complement strand
TGTACAGTCGTTGTGTGTGTTAAAGTAATTTGGGTTAATACTATTGATCCTATTCATTGTGACTTTCAAACGATAGCTGATGTTGTATTGGTAGCGCCATCACAACATCTTTCAATACTTTGGGTATTTATACCCCAAGTATTGCACATTTTTGCAGTCCATCCTAGTAGCACCTACTACATAGTAGTACTTGTACTGACAGTGCAACTAAAACCAGTCTATTACACGAGCCCAAGGCGAAGAACCCCTGTGACCACTATAAATTTTATCACGCGCGAATACCCCAAACGAAGGCCACCATTCGTATTCTCTTCAAAAGCCATCGAGTGAACACTACAAACGCTATACTACGAACTCCACTAAAAGGGGAGCTTAATTTATTATAGAGCGTTGGATCGATGGTGAGCGGCCGTTAGAGACGCTGCATAGTCACAAAGGTAGCCATAAACAATAGTATTCGACCAACGCAATCAACGAGGCCTTCGCTACGGGGCAAGTACGAAGGGCGTTAACCATCGATCAAAACGGCGCCGCTCGCGTTGGGTGGGGGTGGTCAGCTGGAACGTCCACCCAAGTTGATCAGAGCTCATAGATGTACAGACTGTATTGGTACTCCGATTCTGGTGCCGAGTGCGCTGGCTACTTTATACCATTCGTCGTCGCAGACTGAAACAGCTATTTCGATGTACGTGAGCTTCATTTTATGTTAGACACTCCCAAAAACGTTCGCGAGTCTCTCGGCAATTCGATAGTTGATTCCTTTGAGCGTCCCATCGCATCGTGAGGCCACCCAATCACTCAACTTCAAGTAACGTTAGTCCATTATTGACCCAAACTTGTCGCGATCGACTGGTGTCAAGCCATCCATTGACATGGCGTTCCAGTGCGTAGAAATATCAGCACCCCCGTCAAATGAGCGTCGAGTCCAGGTCCAAGGAGTTCGTACTCGTCGCCCCCTTCTGGCTTCCATTGCCCAGATCCCAACCACGCGTGAAAGTGCATGCCTTCCCCACGTATTAACAGCATATGTTTGGTCGTTTCTAAGGTCGTTGGTGCCCAAAAGACAATGTTAGGTTGGTTGTTGAGGTTTCGTCAAATTCCACCTTCGAACTCGGTCACTTTCTTGTCACACGCAGTGAAGGTGATGGCTGCTTCTTGGTCCGCAGATTCCATCGACGTTGTCCAATAACACAAGGTGAGAAATGAGTGAAAAGTGAGGAATATTATGGAGACTTTCCAACGAATGTGATGAGTCTATATGACCTGTTGTATCTACGATATATTTGACTGAACTCGCGCCAGGTTGATGAGTCGTTAGCCAGTTGATACTGTTAATTCACCCATAAGTTACGTAGTTTTAGATTATTTCTAGGCGTTGACCATGATTACACGTCCACATCACAATTGATTGCTTAGTGTTGCTCCTCCTCAATCAATACATCCACGACTGCCTGCGTAGAAGTCCACAGTGTCACTCAGCACGTCCTTGTCACTAACCAAATACGGCACGCACAAGTTCTTAGACTTCTTCAAATAATGTTTAATGAAATACCGCGCAGTGTTGAAGCGACTGTACACGCCTGGCTTGTTGAGGTCGCCACCACAGCAAAGCCCCAACTGACCACCCTCACCAAGCGAGCGACGCCGTTTTGTTCGTAGGCCAAAGGTTCCCCGAGTCACCTTGACACGAGTCTACCTCCGCCAGCCCCCCAGCGATCATCGTCGTGTTGTCCACCTTAATGGGCTTCAACGCAGCCGCAGCCTGGGCGTTGTCTCTCGTCTATAGTACTTGCGACTGGGAGCCCCCCCCCCGACGCCCCCGTTCGCCCCCAGCCCAAACTACACGCGAGCACATTCGCAGGTACGGTCTCAATATAATACCAATACATGATGGATGGTTGTGACAGTGTGGTCCATGAGGAGGTTGGCCACGTCGCCCCAGTTCGTCGCCGTGGCCTATTTATGGTGCGGGATCTCCTGGGTGATTTTAACGGGCACGCCGTCACTTGAGCCAGTCAGAAAAGTCGGCCCATACACACTTGCATGTGCCGTCGTCAACATGACATTGGGAGCGATCAAACTGTCACCGCAGATGGACCTGCCAGTGGCCGACGTCTTGAGTTCAGTCAAGTACAGGGGTGCTGACCAACTGCAGCCTCGTTGCCGCCAAGGATTAGCTGTCGGAGGCGACTTCGTCTTGGGCCAAGGCGGCAATGATGGTGAGAACGATCGCAAATTTCATGATAGGCATTACAAAATGAGTGTACAGTACATGTGCCATAATGTGGTTGAAAATAAGTTCAATGGACTTATACTAGAGAAGTCAGACTGTTGTTGCGCTTCATATTATCTGAGTACAGCACCAATTCTCGTGCAAACCCAATAATCGTGGGGCTGGAAATGTGGAAATGCTCACGACTGTATCATGCCAGCCGTGTCGTGTGTTACAGAGTCAACAACACCCACATATTCCGGAATATGTGCTGTAAATCAAGCAAGTCCCAACCATGAGGGTCTAATTGATCAACGACTAAACTCCGCCGTAGAACTGCAGTGGTGTCATTCATCAGGGGCTTATTAACCGCCATACTTCTAACAAATGACCAGTGACCCTTGTTACCTTGGCCATACTGTAATGTTCCGCCAATGCAGTTATCGTTTTGAGCATTGCGATAAGAGACACTGGGCAACGCTCATCCCCAAGAAGGCTTAAAAGTGCAGCTGGATTGTCATGGCTGAGGTTTACGATGGCGCTGACTTCCTCAAGGCCTGTTGCCATTGGAATAACCAGTCACAAAGGTATACTTCAGTACTCTAATTGACACCATGGGGATGGAATTAAGCCCTGGGACAGAAGACTTAACGGCCAACTGCCCTCAATGTCCAAGTCACCCAAAGTCGAAAGAACGGGCCCCCAAAGTTGTTGATACGAATATCAAGTCGACACTTTCTGTGATGCATATAGCGTCGTCTACCTACCATCCCAATATCGAGTTTCAACATCATTAACCCAATTACACAAATATACAATGTACTACAGAATATCTAGTTTCCTCCTTCAAGGGCGGACACAACGTCGCTGTCCACCACATCGTCGGCCACGACCTCTTCCGAAGCTTCGACGTCTTCCCCGACCAAGTAATGCACGCGTAAGTTCTTCTTCTTCAAGTACGGCTCGATGAACGACCGAGCAGAGCTAAGACGACCGTACACGCGGGGCTTGTTGAGGTCGCCGCAGCCGAGGCCCCAGCTGACCACCCCCACGAGGC
>NW_009798346.1:195975-196785 GCF_000520075.1 Aphanomyces astaci | reverse complement strand
CGAGGCTGAAAGGGCTTGTATGAGTTGCGTTGAGTAGGGTTTTGATATCAAGGCGAGCGAATGAAAAACTCGTAGTAGTCAGTCATGCATGTGAATGTTGCTATGAATTGCTAGAATAGATGTTCGGTAGGTATCAGTTTCAATATATCGAGCCGGGGTTGATATCAGAATCAGATGCACTTCAAAATCAGAGGATACAGTTACTCTAACCACTGAAATTCAGGCTAACGTGATAGCGTTATTAGGAGTACGTACACAATAGGATATCCCATGAAGAGGTGCAGATAACGACAAATCTAGGTACTTACTGCATTCCAGACGAATAACGTTAGCGTTTGAGCAACTATTTCACGCTCTGTTTCGGCTGAGTATCAGATCTCAGTATCAGATTATGAGAATCTGACACTCAGCCGAAACAGAGCGTGAAATAGTTTCAGATTCTCAGAATGTGTTTGTGCGACGGCTTACCGCACTGTAATTGTGAACCCGAAGTGTATTACACTGGCTACCAATTTGTAAAGTAACGTTACTCACTACGGAGTACTTGCCCAGTTTTGAGCGCTCAATACAATTGTCCTCCAATTCCATTTGATTTTAAGGTGCCTTCGTTTCTCACGTCAGACCAAGCAAGCTCGTCCTTTGGTCGAGTATGGTTCGACAAACGTATGAGCAACTTGTTCTACGTCACAGGTTGGAAATATTCGCATATACTGTAATATTAAAATGGTAATGAACCCTCCTGACCAGACGTTCCAAAACGTGTGAGACATGGTGCTACCAATGGTCAATGGGTTTGCCGAGTCGCCTTTG
>NW_009798346.1:190704-192298 GCF_000520075.1 Aphanomyces astaci | reverse complement strand
GACGTCGTCTTGGGCCAATACGGCGGCGGCAATGGTGGCGAGGGTGAATGCGAACTTCATGGTGGTAATTGGAAAATGAACCAAGCTCTATCAGTCAATGGTGGTTATCGAACGAGTTGGGGATGGAAATGCTGAGGGTGAACTCAGATACTATTGGCACTGTAACTCAAGGATTAGAGAGTTTGCTGGCCTAACGAGTAGATTGAGCGGATGGAATGTGTCTTGGTTACTGTGATAAGACTGCCTTTGTGGTGCGATGGGTACTAAAGAATTTCCGCGTAGAGTACCATCGAGATGTCTGAAAGTCAGATGATCATAGTCGTAGTACGTCGGCACATGGGATCCAATGAATCGAACTCCCTTCGTGTGGAGCCAGTTTAATCTATGGATGTGTGACCTGAGTTCATCCTACTCAGATTCGGTATTAGCTGTGCACTTGCACTTCTCCTGTGTGTGGGAGTTACGTTATGGATCAAAACTTAACATTTGATAAATTCTCCAAGAATGGTTTCAGAAATGTCCAGATTCCCATTTGCTTGTTTACTCCGATTAAAGCGGCCATGGACGCTTTAATCGGAGTAAGATACAGTTATCCTAGCCACTGAAACTAGGACGACCGTACCGCTTACTAACTACTAACGTTAACCTTATAACGTTATTAGGAGTACATACACACATGGATACAGTAATCCCATGAAGACTCAGATAACGACAAAGTACTTCCTGCAATTCATAGCGACATTCATATTAATGACTGACTACTGCAACATTTAATACGTAGTACATTCGTTCGTCTTGAGATCAAAATCACAGCACAACAACTCCATATAAGCCCTCCATCTCAGCCCATTGCACCTCGTCACTCGACTTATCCCAAGTATTATTCCAATTTTTCTGTACAACGAAAAAAACAATGCACTTGATTTGGCGTTCCATCCACACGATCCAGCGAGTTGTCTCACCCTTGGAATACAGTACCAATAGTATCTGAGTTCACCCTCAGCATTTCCATCCCCAACTCGTTCGATAACCACCATTGACTGATAGAGCTTGGTTCATTTTCCAATTACCACCATGAAGTTCGCATTCACCCTCGCCACCATTGCCGCCGCCGTATTGGCCCAAGACGACGTAGCCCCTGACAACAACTTTATCGAAATCGTCGGCGGCACCGAAGCCAAGGTCGGCCAACACCGATACCTAGCGGGCCTCAAGCACTCGGCCACGTCCTCGTCCAGCTGTGGCGGCAGTCTGATCGCCCCCAACGTCATCCTCACGGCGGCGCATTGCACGGGCGGCGGCCTCACTACCGCCGTCGTGGGCTCGCACTTCCTCTCCGGCTCGTCCGACGGGGAGGTGGTCAAAATCACCAAGGAGATCCGCCACCCTCAATACAACGCGGCGACGCACTCGAACGACGTGGCCATCCTCCTCTTGGACCGCAGCATCACGAGTATCACGCCCGTGGCGGTGTCGTTTGACACAGTTCCTGCCAACGTACTCACGTGGGTGCGCGGGTGGGGCACCACGTCGTCCGGCGGCTCCCAGTCCAGGGTGCTCAAGGAAGTGAGCGTGCTGTCGTGGGACAACGCCC
>NW_009798346.1:180646-189726 GCF_000520075.1 Aphanomyces astaci | reverse complement strand
CGGCTGCGGCGACCTCAACAAGCCCGGCGTGTACAGCCGCTTCAACACTGCTCGCGCCTTCATCGAGCCGTACTTGAAGAAGAAGAACTTGCGCGTGCCTTACTTGGTGAGCGAATTCGCTGAAGAAACCGATGAGGCCGTGGTGGACAGCGACGTCGTGTCGGCGCCGGAAGGGGGAAATTAAGCGTGGTGTACTTTGTTTGTTGCGTAACGTTAGTTGGTCCAAATTAACTGGAAATACTGTTGGTACGACTGTCAGTAACGTGCTTGTCATGTCTTCGAATTTACGAAATGATTGTGTACTAACCTTAGTAGTAGCTACTGTAATGTTGTATGCTGTCAGGAAGCAGCAGTAATGTTAGAAAGGAATGGTTGAGCATTTTATGTAATATGTAGTAGTTTGAAGTATGATGCATTTGCATGAGTTTGTATACATTTCGCAGTTCGCACAATGATATGATGGTGTTAAATCGGTTAACCTGTACGATACCGTATATCTGAGGGGGGATTGAGTTATCTCCAACTCCGACCTGACGATTTCTTGTACGTACAGTACGCATCGACATGTTGAACATTTGGAGCTGCTATATCAAGAAAAAACAGTAGTATGAGATGCCTGATTCGGTAGGACCAACTTGTATCCGGAGACGTTGTAGGTACTAGTATATTGTACTTTGGTGTAACATCCTTTGGACGGCATCTCATGGCGCGAACGACTGGGTAATGCTTGGGATGCCAGGATCTTCCTAGGTTGAAACCCGTGAGATGCCCACAAAAGCATCCATACATACCAATAGTACTTCGCCTCGATGCTCGTCGTGGAGGGTGAAGATGAAACGATCGTCGCATCATTTGCCGATCAATGTGTTTAATCGTACACGTCTGCTGATACGAGTTTACACTGCATTGTTTCAGGGAACAAAAGAATAAAGATGCACTGGTATGTATAGATCTTCATGAAAGCCCAAGTTTGGCAGCCTAAACGAAAGTCCCACACGACGGGGAATGGCATCCTCTCAAGCCCCGGCAAAGCCCCCACTTAGCTTTTCAGTGTTCAGTCAAGTTAGACAGACTGCATCTTGTTACACCCACACTGTAATAGTGTTAGAGGCTGTATATGCAGTGATTGAGAAATAAAATGCAATCTGTCTAGCATTAGGGGGCCAAGAAGGGGCGAATGCCAAGGTAGTCCTAGAGCGTGGTATTGTGCAAGTCCAAGCGGCTCCCGGTACGTCATACAGTCATCAAGGGACTGTTTAGACAGAATGGTGCCTGGTTATTGGCGTCGGCGTGTGGGATGCCATGTGCATCGTACTCGCAGAGGAAGCGCCCCAGTATGGCATGACACTATATCGCCCCCACAAGCAGCGGATCCAGTCCTACAGCACCGTACAGGAGATTTGCACCCCTTCGGTGCGCAATGGGGTCGAGTCGAGCGATGGAGGGTGATCCTAAGAAGCGGTGACAAGTCGTTGGCACGGTGGGCTCGTAGGAGAAATCGGAAGGTCCCGGCTGGAGGTGGATGACGGATATTGTTGTACACAGCGGTTGATTCGTAGCTTACAAAGGGCGAGGACTCAAACGAGTTACCATGCTTGACAACCATATTCTATGTCATATGTTTAGTTGGACTACAGGGTCAATCCATAGGCCAAGAATTACAGGCAGGAGTTGGGCGTAGGGCGAAGCTTGTATGTGTTGGACAGAAGTGGCGTTAAGGGGATTGGAGCGAGTCCGAAAAGGGAAGGCTTGATCGTGGTGCATGACCAATTCTAGTTCTCCTTGAAGATGATGATGTGGCCCCATATCACTAGGCCATTGGCAATGTATACGGCGTACCAGGGTATAATTGATGACAGGTGTGTCTTCTGTCTCTGGGTTTAGCGTGTACTGTATGGACTTTTAAAGCCACATAATATCGATTCCAAATTCTACGAAACTTGTACTACAGTACCGGTAGTATACGGCTGAGTACTATTAATAGATTCTCATAATGTGTTTGTGCGACAGCGTACCTCATCGTTACTCACTACGGAGTACTTGGCGAGTTTTGAGCAGTCAATACAATTGTCCTCCAATTCCTTTCCATGTTAAGGTGACTTCGTTGCCAACGTCAATAGCATCGACGATGTCCTGACCAAGCAAGCTCGTCGTTTGGTCGAGAATGGTTCGACAAACGTATGAGCAACTTGTTCTACGTCACAGGTTGGAAATATTCGCATATACTGTAATATTAAAATGGTAATGAACCCTCCTGACCAGACGTTCCAAAACGTGTGCGACATGGTGCTACCAATGGTCAATGGATTTGCCGAGTCGCCTTTGCATAGGTTCACCTTCCCAACCATCTATTATGTCGGATGAGCCAGCTACAGAAGGAGTACTCACAATGAGAATACAACCCGCTTGAGGCCACGCATGACGGAATTCCAATATCAAGCTTTGGACCAACTCCACTGTGAACTGTCCAACTGTAGTGTCGTCGAGCTACCTGTCTAATATCACGATGAACACATCGAGTTTCAACATCATTAACCCAATTACACAAATATACAATGTACTACAGAATATCTAGATTTCTCCTTCAAGGGCGGACACAACGTCGCTGTTCACCACATCGTCCGCCACGACCTCTTCCGAAGCTTCGACGTCCTCCCCGACCAAGTAAGGCACGCGTAAGTTCTTCTTCTTCAAGTACGGCTCGATGAACGACCGAGCAGAGCTAAGACGACCGTACACGCCGGGCTTGTTGAGGTCGCCGCAGCCGAGGCCCCAGCTGACCACCCCCACGAGGCGCGCGACGCCGTTCTGTTCGATGGTCAACGGTCCCCCCGAGTCGCCCTGGCACGAGTCTTCGCCTTGCTTTCCCCCCGCAGCCAACATGCTGTTGTCCACCTTGCTGGGGCGCAGGGCCGTGGTGGCTCGGGCGTTGTCCCACGACAGCACGCTCACTTCCTTGAGCACCCTGGACTGGGAGCCGCCGGACGACGTGGTGCCCCACCCGCGCACCCACGTGAGTACGTTGGCAGGAACTGTGTCAAACGACACCGCCACGGGCGTGATACTCGTGATGCTGCGGTCCAAGAGGAGGATGGCCACGTCGTTCGAGTGCGTCGCCGCGTTGTATTGAGGGTGGCGGATCTCCTTGGTGATTTTGACCACCTCCCCGTCGGACGAGCCGGAGAGGAAGTGCGAGCCCACGACGGCGGTAGTGAGGCCGCCGCCCGTGCAATGCGCCGCCGTGAGGATGACGTTGGGGGCGATCAGACTGCCGCCACAGCTGGACGAGGACGTGGCCGAGTGCTTGAGGCCCGCTAGGTACCGGTGTTGGCCGACCTTGGCTTCGGTGCCGCCGACGATTTCGATAAAGTTGTTGTCAGGGGCGACGTCATCTTGGGCCAAGACGGTGGCGGAGAGGGTGGCGAGGGCGAATGCGAACTTCATGGAGGCAATTGGAAAATGAACCAAGCTCTGCCAGTTCATGGTGGTTATCGAACGAGTTGGGGATGGAAATGCTGAGGGTGAACTCAGATACTATTGGCACTGTATTCCAAGGGTGAGACAACTCGCTGGGTTGTGTGGATGGAACGCCAAATAAAGTGCATTGGTTTCTTCGGTGTACAAGTAACAATGAAGTTTGAATTATACCTGGGGAAGTACGAGTATCGAGGCTGAAGGGCTTGTATGAGTAGCGTTGAGTAGGGTTTCGAAATCAAGGCGAACGATTGAAATACTCGTAGTGGTGAGTCATGCATATGAATGTTGCTATGAATTGCTAGAATAGATGCTCAGTAGGTAACGTAGATGGCCAGTTTATGGTGTCCGGGACAGTTTAAGGTGCACTCAAATTGGCCAATGGAATTGCTTGATGTTTGGAGTAGCCAATCGAATCACTAGATAAATGAAATCACTAAAAATTAAGCAAATACAGCATACATATTTTAAGCTTAACCCGTGCACCATAAACCGTCCCTCCTATTTTGCCTTGAATTGAGTGAAATCGAAGTAAATGAACGCTAAGCTGAAGTCTATTCAAGCCGATTAAATAATCAGAAGAATGCCCAACCTTTCGGCTTCATGCAACACTTTTCAGAATTGAAATCCCGGTCCTGGGAGACGAGTACGCTGCATTCTACAACGAAGGCTCTTTCAAGTGCACCATAAACTGGTTACGTTACCAGTTTCAATATATCGAGCCGGGGTTGTCAGCGGAATCAGATTCACTTCAATATCAGAGGATACATTTACTCTAACCACTGAAATTCAGGCTAACGTGATAGCGTTAATAGGAGTACGTACACAAAAGGATATCCCATGAAGAGGTGCAAATAACGACAAATCTAAGTACTTACTGCATTTCCAGACGAATAACGTTAGCGTTTGAGCAACTATTTCACGCTCTGTGTAGGGTTCTCACACCAAGGTTATAAACATACGCTTTACAGTTAATCTGAGTACACAGGCATATCGAATCTGGACACTCTCAAGTTTGCTGGAATCAATATAAGTACTAAACATTGCCAAAGAACTTTGATTACATTCCAGTACAAGCAGCTCACCTGAGCCGAGGCCTCAGAACTAGTCCTCACTCATCCTCCGACACACAGTAGAAGTGTATGTCTAATGAACGATTGAAGTAGTGTGGAAACTGAGTAGGATGAACTCAGGTCCCGGTAAAGCCCCCCCTTAGCTTTTCAGTGTTAATTCATAAACGTTAGACAGACAGTACAGTATCGATTTACACCCATACTGTGATAGTGCCAGAGACTAGCTCGCAGTGACTCAGAAATGAAATATCACCTGTCTACAGAAGCCGAGCTTGTGGCTCTCATAATCAAAAGGGAGACAGACTATGCCAAGGTAATTGCAGAGCGTGGCATTCTAGTACGGACCAGTCCAAGCGGTTCCCTGAATGTCATGCAGTCCCGGCTGGAGGCAGATCAACGGAAGTTACAGCGTGTTGTCTGCGCCGGTGTTCGTAACCCAAGACTACCGTGTTCACAACGGTGACCTCGATGACAAATCCAAAAGTAACTTCATTATCCAGTTCATTAGTCAGTTTCCTGCTTTCACTTCACTACTCTCTCTACAAGTCATGTATCGGTACAGTGTACTACCAGCTCGGAACATATGCCTCTCCCGATCCAGTCATATGTCACACTCTTCAAATGTCGTGCGTGACCAACTTTCGGCTACCCACACTCAGGCACGGGGAGTCGAACAGAGGCTCGGCCGATAACACTTCCCCCCCTACATTGGGTGGCCATATGCACTCGTGAGATCGTCAATCATTTCGCTCACGCCGTCTTCGTGTCTTCGTTGCTCCGGGCCTTGGCCCAGCGACGGAATAGCACGGGAACGTCTTCGTAGATCGATAGGTTCCCAGAACGACTCCAGATCGTCCAGGCCAAGCCACTTAATCAGGACTTCCCAGACCCCATCTCGCAGACCCAGGTCCCGGAGATCATCCACGTGAAAACCTTCATCGCCGAACACAATTAGGGCTTTAAATCTTCATTGACTTCACGTCCGCTTTCGCAGTACAGGCGGAGCCGGCACGCATGGTGGAGGGACGTCGCTCCCGGAGGCACCAGCTGCTGGACTTCCATCAGGTAGTCGGAGACCACCTTCACGACTCTAAAGGGTCCCTTCCAACGCAACGTTAGCTTTCCCGGATGCTGGAGAGCCCGGGCCACCAAAAAAAAATCACCCAGCCTAAATTTCGCCAGCTTCACGGAACGATGGTACCGGGCTTTAGCACGCTTTGCTGCCGCCGTCTCTGCCACGTGCTTGTGCATAAATCCCAGGGCATCTCCGAGCTCCGTCACGTGGCGTATCGCCCGGGACTTAAACCAGTCGATCGTTACGTCCCGGGTCTTGTCCCGGTGGACAAGTCCAGTCAAGGGAGGTGTTGCAAACAGGCCCGTAAACGCCGTCGTTGGCGCTACGCCATCCAAACGGTTGGCCGGTTGCTGATTCAGGGCAGACTGTACCAGGGGTAACACCCCCGGCCAGTCTCCGGGTTGCAAGCGCATCTTACTGCACAGGGTCTTCAGGGTCCGGACGACGATCCGGTTCACCACTTCAACTGTCCCGTTGGCCCAGGGGCAGTGTGGTCTGACAAAATGATGATGAACACCAAACATACGACCCAGGGTACTGACCAGTTCGTTCTTGAAATGGGACCCAGAGTCGGATACCCAGGTCCTGACTACGCCGAACAGTCCAAAGCATTCCATCAACGCCGCGGCCGTCTCTGCTGCAGACGCTGTCGTACTGGCATGTAACCGAACGAACCCACTCATGTCATCCTTGATGACCAGGAATATATTTCAGGCCTCCCGGAGCCTCCGGGAGCGACAGCCAATCGAAATGAATCAACTCATTTGGCTTCGTGGCATGCAGCGCTTCACCCCAGGGACGGGGTACCGACTCACCATCGACCACCATACAATGCAGGCAGGCAGTGACGAAGTTTTTCACGTCGGTCTTCAGGGTAGGCCAATCAAACATCTCCGCAACAGATGCCGTTGTCGCTTCCACTCTCCGGTGTCCCGCCACGCCGGCATGGGCCACCACACATATACGCACTTGCATATCCAATGCATCTCCCGGGATCCAGATCTTCCCAGCTGCCGTCAGAAAACACTTCTTCTCGGCGCTCCAGGAGGCGTATTTTTCACATGTCGGATGGCCGCGCTGCAATTCCGTGATCGCATTCGCCGTCGGCCACGCAAATTCTTCGTTCCACAACGGAGACACCAGGGCTAGTCTGGAAATCCGGGACTCCACCGGAACTCTCCGGTCCGGTCCAGGAGGACTTGCCCAACGGCTCAGGAGATCCACCCATAGGTTCTCCTCTCCCGCCACACACTCCACGACGTAGGGGAACGTCGTCATCGTCAACGCCCAGCGCTGGACCTTGTGGGCCTGGTACTTGGCCATGTTCGAGTTCGACCCCAGGGGGTTAAACATGTACACCAGATTCTGGTGGTCCATAAACAATCGGAACCCTCCCGGACAGATCAGGAGATACTCCAGCGCTTGCACGATTCGACAACCGCAAATGCCTCCTTCTCCACAATCGGCCATCGCCCGCTCGCTCCCCGGAACGATCCACTCAGGAACGCCAACGGTTCATGTCGCTGGTCTCTCGCCGTTAGGGCCACCGGATGTCCGCTTCCTTGTGGTGACTGGGACTGCCGCTGCGCAGTCGCACTGGTCCTGAGCCTTCCACTGTCTTCAAAATGGTCCACGTACGGTGCACGGGCCGCACAACTTGTCGAGCTATCCGACGGTATCCGACGGCGGTTGAGCTCGGACACCCGTGGTTGCTACTAGGTAGCTCTACGTCAAAGGCATGCTCGATTCCTGTTCCAGGGAAGTCCATGCGTTGTGTCTGTAAGACAGCTAAAGAATGCTTTGTTGTCTTGCGCTGATGTACGCAACCGAAGACTACCTTGTTCACAACGGTGACCTCGATGACAAATCCAAAAATAACTTCAGTGTCTAGTCAATCAGTCAGTTCCCTCCTTTCACATCACTACAGTGGTTGCCGGTAAAACCCGGCCAGTGCAACTTTTGCCCATGACTTGAAAATACTATGTTCAGTGGTATGGCGCACAATCAAAATATAATGAAAATCACTTCGTGCAACTCCGTGAAGACCACATGTATTGGCTAAAACTTAAGTCAGTGAGTCCGGATAATGCGCGTCGCACGCGTCGCAAAACCGGATAACGCGCATATTCGAGTGTCCGCAACAATCTCACACAATACATGACCATCAAATTGTTATGAATTAAATCTCAAGTACTGATGGGATCGCTTTATCAAAGGCTTTCACAATCGTGTCTGTCGAAATACGATCCCAGATCTTAATCGTCCGTTTCACTGTGGCCAAACGCTTCTCTTGTGCCGTCAAGATGTCGCCGTTGCGTTCGTCGTCTTCTAGCAACCACGCTGTCTTCAGCATGGCCTTCAAAGGACCCATCACGCCTACATCAAGCGGCTGACACCGGCTGGTCGAGTTGGGTTGCAGTGGCTCCAGAACACTGAACATCGTCTCCGCCACCTTGTCGTACGACTTGTCAGACACATGACATGCTAGATTGTCGACAAGAAGAACGGACGAGTCCTCCACGTCGCTGCCAGCAACTCATCAAGGTAAATGTCCCAAACTGCGGTCGTCCATCCATGCGCTCTCCTGGACCGCATAGACGTGTCCAGGAGGATACGTCGGCAGCTCGCTCGTGTCGATTGTGCCACCTGGCTTGCCCTTGATGATGAAAAGGATAGGTAGCTTGACACCTAAACACTCATGACGGAAATCATATTCAGGAAATGTCATACCGTCCGCACGAATCATCATCACCGCTGTCAATCGCTCGGAATGCTTGGTGGCCTTCTTGCATTTGCTGGACTTACCAATTTCGGCCAACGTCATTCCAGGGGGCATGTCAAAGTAGACACCCGTCTCGTTGATGTTTAGAATTTGGCTGCGAGGGTAGTGACCATACGTCGACCAAACGTGGAAGGCGTTGCCCATCCAAACGTCGTCCAGGACCTTTTGGCCGACCTTGCTGGCACAGGGGACACGGTGGCGGAAGCGGTGTCGGTCGGCAAAGCGATGCATGAGACTTCGGAACGACTGATACGCCACCGCTTCGTTCTTCTTGGACGCCAGGTACTGCACGAGCCACTCTTTGTGATTCGTATTCACCCAGCGCATGAGGTGAAACACCCGTAGGTGCTCTTCGGAGTCACGTTTGGCTCGTATGTAGGCCAAGAGGTCGTCCTTGAACGGCAACAGCTCATGGCGCCCCTGGCCGCCCAAGGTCGCATGCCGGCTGTGGCGTTTGCTTGCCATGATGGCTGACTCTCGTGAATGCCAGTCCTGCCATGTGCCACGGGAGATCTTGTTGTCACGGCAGAACTGGCGTTCACTGGTGCCATTTAACGCGCGGAACCTGGCCAGGAGCTGTTTGCGCTGGCCATTTGTGTATCGCGTCTGTTTTCCCTTGGTTGCGCTCATTTGGAAATGCGTGCTGGACTTGCTGACAGATTTGAAAAGCGTCATT
>NW_009798346.1:166282-177562 GCF_000520075.1 Aphanomyces astaci | reverse complement strand
AACTCAGGTGGCAAGCTCGAGGGGATTTTACGGTTAGTCGATGCGTTGATTTAGCAGGCCAGCGGGTGTTTGATTTCTTGAATTATCAGGTGAGGTATCCTTGGGAGGTGTCTCAAATCATCAAGTGGATTGAAAGATTATCTGTGTAATCAGAGAGTTCAAGTGAAATGTGAGATATTGTTAGGCCGGACGCCAGCACAGTCATCTGCCTCTGTTTGAACCGTAAAATGACTTTGAGGTTTGAATTCGAACATACGTTAGACTACAGCAGAGGTAGAGACAAAGTACGAGGTGTTCAGCGGTGTGAGTACTCCAGAGCTGAGGTTCGTTGAGGTCACCAATATTGTACACTTGACGTTATGAAGTTGAAGTTGTAACGTTATGAATTGAAAGTGTTGATACAGTAATAGTGTCATTGATACCAGAGGTGGGTTGGTTAATCAGATCAGGCTCAAATCAGATTCTCATAATGTGTTGCTGTGACAAGCGTGCGGCCATGGACTCCTTTGTCTGAGTAAGTACAAAGCATTAATTCCTACAGTGAACTATTTTGATTGTTTGGTTTGACAGTTACTTTGTATAATATAGTACTCTGACCACTTCAGCGCTTACTAGGGGGGAGGTAAAGCCATTTATGTGGTTTGCGATAACTTACCCCTGGTGAAGCAATTAATCCAGGAGAGTTAGCATTGAATGGACTCAATGGGGGTAGGACGGAGCCCCAGCTTACAAAACTACGGGCTAGAAATAATGTGTGGATGTGAAAACTTCCTCATTGAAACACTATTTCGGGTCAAATCAAAAGTACTCCTGTTTGACAGTGAATAGGGAATTATACTTTGAGTAGGTACCAGTACAATGCATCTGAGCATGGCGGCTTTAGGATACTGTAAACAATTGTTGATAAAACCAATGTGTGGAGAGATAGACGTCGTTTCTTTATCGTTAGCCAATACGCCACGCAATAACTTCAATTAACGTTATACTAGTACTCCATGATCCCTAGGAGCACGTATACCGCGAAGAATAGGAGATTGCGAACTTATATCGGGAACTTATCAGGATAACTCAGGTTGTCTGGTGGGGTACCACTATGCGCGACCCCAATTGTGCGGCCAAGATACCTTTCGGCCCTCCACGAAGAAATCCCCGACAGCAGGCAAAGAGCATGTGTCAATACCTGCTCGAAGTGCAAGTGAGATACTATGTATGGTGGCCAAAGGGTAGAACGTCATTATTAATGTGTAGTCGAGTTATATTTGCATATCATTCCCTCAACACAGATAAGTTCCAATTCCCAGCTGTCGGTAAATCCCACTCCTCCAAGAAAACTCTGATAATGTTCCTGATAAATTACAAGTACCTATGTTCAACGCAAACTACTTAGTACAAAACATGAAATGTAGTACGACGCATGTGGCACTACAAATCCAATCATGCCGGCCAAACCAATATGCAGGGCCAGCCGAATGTATAGCTTGCAGCCTGAGTTCACACCCTGATCAGTTATTTACCCAAAGACACTGTTTGGCTTAGCGTTCATTTTCCAATTGCCACCATGAAGTTCGCATTCGCCCTCGCCACCATCGCCGCCGCCGTCTTGGCCCAAGATGACGTCGCCCCCGACAACAACTTTATCGAAATCGTCGGCGGCACCGAAGCCAAGGTCGGCCAACACCGGTACCTGGCGGGCCTCAAGCGGTCGGCCACGGCTACGACCAGCTGCGGCGGCAGTCTGATCGCCCCCAACGTCATTCTCACGGCGGCACATTGCACGGGCAGCGGCCTCACCACCGTCGTCGTGGGCTCGCACTTCCTCTCCGGCTCGTCCGACGGGGAGCTGGCCAAGGTCACCAAGGAGATCCGCCACCCTAAATACGTGGCTTCGACCAACGCCAACGACGTGGCCATCCTCCTCTTGGACCGCAGCATCACGACCATCGCGCCTGTGGCGGTGTCCTTTGAGACGGTTCCTGCCGACGTTGTCACGTGGGTCCGCGGCTGGGGGCGCACGACGTCTGGCGGCATCCAGTCGCAAGTGCTCAAGGAGGTCAGCGTCACGACCTGGTCCAACGCCAAGGCCACCACGGCACTGCGCCCCTACACCGTGGACAACACCATGTTGGCTGCGGGGGGAAAGCAAGGCGAAGACTCGTGCCAGGGCGACTCGGGGGGACCGCTGACCATCGAACAGAACGGCGTCGCGCGCCTCGTGGGGGTGGTCAGCTGGGGCATCGGCTGCGGCGACCTCAACAAGCCCGGCGTGTACAGCCGCTTCAACACTGCTCGCGCCTTCATCGAGCCGTACTTGAAGAAGAAGAACTTGCGCGTGCCTTACTTGGTGAGCGAATTCGCTGAAGAAACCGATGAGGTCGTGGTGGACAGCGACGTCGTGTCGGCCCCGGAAGGGGGAAACTAAACGTGCTGTACTTTGTTTGTTGTGTAACGTTAGTTGGTCCAAATTAACTGGAAATACTGTTGGTACGACTGTCAATAACGTGTTTGTCATGTCTTCGAGTTGGCTAAATGGTTACTTACATACTCAGGTTAATAGTGGCTATTAATAGTGTTGTATGCTGGCAGCGATTAAGCGAAGCATTTACCGAAGCAACAGAAGGTTAGAAGGAATGTTTGTATAGCGTTGTATGTACTATGTCGTACTTCGAAGTATGATGTATTGGCATGAGGTAGTACACACTTCACTGTTCGAGAACGGCGGTACAATGACGTGATAGTGTTAGCCATTGGATAACCTGTACGATGTATCGGAACGGGGATTGAGTTATCTCCAACTCCTCCGACCTGATGACTTTTTGTACGCACGCATCGACATGTTGAGCACTGTATAACGATATAGCAGTAATTCGGTAGGACCAACTTGTATCCGGAGACGTTGTAGGTATACTGTAGCTTGGCACAACATCCATTTAACGGCATCGCATGGCAAGGTACAGTGTAAGACTGATCATCAACGTCCGACAAATGGATGGATCTCAACTAATATGGGGTTTCATTCATCAGGGATAACTTGTGGAGGAGCAAGCTGGATACGACATGGCACATCGTGGATTGATGCGAATGCCACCGTCGAAACCACGTCACAGGTTTACACTGTAACAAGGCTTCATATGTATTGATGATCTCTGGATTTCCGAAGCAATTCTTTGTAGCTTTGACTTTCAGGAGGTCATGAAATACTCCAAAGTGTCCGTGAGCATTGTATTAATGTATCGCATCGGTGGCAGTAAGCCTTGCTTGTGTTGAAAATGTCAGGCAACGGAACATCAGGTCCAGATCAATTATATGCTCCTGATATCAACTACAGTACTCCGGAGTAATTGGGGCCGTTTTTAGCCACTAACTACTTCAAAATAATATGATGCACATCGCCTCATTTCAAGTTAGAAAAGGGATATACATGGTCTCGATTCAACCAAATTTGCACTTGCAACTAAGTTACAGTCGAATTCTCTTCCACTATAACTTGAGGTACGGCACTGTCATTTCAAATTTAACATTTTGCGACAGCAGAGGAAAAGGGGGCTCTCATGGAATGCCATGGGCATGATCAGAGCCCTGGTAGCACCTGTAGAAGGGGGGTGGAAGTTAAGGCACTGTCACACATAGTGGCTATTCACCACGGCAAGTGAGTTCGTTGAGCTAGGCTAAAGCACGCCTCTTACAGCGTTCAGATCGGATGCAATCTTCTTTGTGGAGATTTCAAAAGCATAGGTGAGCAGTTATAGTGTATGAACAACGTACAAGCTTAGCCAATTAAACGTGCCCGAAAATGTACAGTACTGTACGAGAAATAAAATCTTTGAAAAGTGCAAAACGTGACTTGTAGGCCATTTACTGTATTAATATATTGGGTTCTGATCCGGGAATAACACATATTGAAACATTTACTACACGTGTATATTGGTAATTCGATTTCAAAATGGACTGGGGCTGCAATCGAATCGACGAAGCAAAATCGACGACGCAGTAATCGACGGAACGAAGTAGCCAATCAAATTTTCGAAGAAAGACCTTTTGACCAATCAAATTGCAGGCGAATCCAGTGCATCTCCATTTAAGGAGTTCAACTTTGTATCGGACAGGAATGTATATTGAAGTATTTACGATGTAGTACTACTACTCCATTCGTTCTTAATGTAAAACAAACACAGTTTTCATTGGTTTTAGCGTCGTACATAATCACTGTTCAGAGTCATATTAGTATCACTCGGAGGCAGCGAGTAGATAGATGCTTGATGGCTTGGTAACTACTGGATCTTGCTCTCGACCTTGGGATGAGCTAGGTCCGGGCCGTTCCACAACGGCACCACAGCCGTCGGGTTGATTTGAATGTGGCTCATATAGTAATGGCGCTACGACCTATGTTTAGTTGGTCCAACTAACTACTCCTTCGGCATACCTTGATATGGGTCATGTCCACGGTGGCCGCCACCCCCGGCAATTGGAACAAGCGACGAGCGTGTTGGAGCAACTACGTCCACCATGGTCAACAACAATGCAAAACATACCAGTACTATTAATACTTCGGTAGTAGTAGTCTTCGAATTGCATTAACAGTAAAGTATTACTACGTAGTACTACATAGACATCATCCATCCATAGTAGTACAGTATACTAGTAGTAGTATTAAAATAATTATATTTTACTCCGGAGTACTAAAATTTAAAAAACAAATAGTACGGCGGAGAAATAGTCATCCAATATCATAGTCCATATCATTTTTCAAAGTGCACATATCAATCACTGGGCCATTGCGTTGTGTAGAAGTACAAGTTCATAGTTTCAAACGAATCGCGTTTATCGGACGCCGTGGTCATGACAAATCGAGTTATTTTGTTCGTACATTGGGGTAATCGGACGAAATCGTTTTCAGGTTGCACTTGAAGTGGCCATGGTACACTGGATCAAACCGTACAATGGTCGTGAACAGCCGAATATCCGCCTACAGTTACTTGATATAAGCACCACAAAAATACATGTTACAAGAACAGTACCTCGGTCAACTGATCCTGGACCAACCACACTCTGCCATCCAAGTGCGCTTCAACCCGGTCTAATGCCGCGAACAACGCCACGACGTTCTTCTCATACGCGTCCTGCTTGGTGGCAAACCCCGCTTTGTACACGCCGTTGTTAATATCATGGTAAATCCATTCGTTGATGGCGTCGATGTCCGACAGCAGCGCCGCCGGCGCCAAGTCGAGCGTGGGATGCGTGGCCAACGCATTGAACTGGGCGTTCAACATGCGGATGATCTCGCTGGATTCGTTGTTCACGATCGTGTGTGTCTTGAGATCCCACAGAATCGGCACCGTGAACCGACCCGTGTATTCTGGCTCGGCCTTGAAGTACAACTCCCGCACGTACTTTGCATGGTTGAACGGGTCCAAGTTACAGCCTGGGGTGTCCTCGGGGGAGCTGAAGTGCCACCCGTCCTTCCCCATGAGGTAGTCCACCACTGTGTACCCAATCACATGGTCAAGACCCTTCAGCGCCCGGACAATCAGCGTCCGGTGGGCCCACGGACACGCCAGCGACACGTACAGGTGGTAACGCCCCTTCTCGGCCGGGAACTTGTCGGTTCCAATCCAGTTGCGGAAAGAAGAAACTTGGCGCTTGAACTCGCCGTCGGCTTGGCTAGCCCACTTATAGATGGAGGACGCGCCCGGAGGGGTTGATGTCGACGTCGCCATCCTGTGTGGCGGATCAAAGTGCAAACTGAGCCATAGCGAACGGTCGTAACCGTTGTGAGAAGGATGTTCTTTGAAGGAAGGATGTTCCTAGGAAGACTGGGAATTTCACCAAGGAATAAACCCCAACATCGATTCGATAGGGCAAGTGTTGTGGATATCAAGGTGGGGCAAAAGGAGGAATTGTCCTGTTCGTATCCCACCGCATATAACGAACCATGAAGCAAGGCTTTGATTGGCTAAACAATTAAATCTCCGTGATTACGACAATTTCCAAAATATTACCTGATTGATAAACATGAGTACTACGTAGTACTAGTACTACGTAGTACTAGGTACTATTAATGCCAAAAGTACAGATTTATACTTCCGGTACTACTGTATTAATAGTACTAACCTTTTTGCAGTTAACAGCAAGTTGGACGAATGCCCGATATATTTGGTCGTGTGCCCGATATATTTGGCGGTGTGCTCGATATAATTGGCTATGTGCCCGTTAAATTTAGCGCCCGGATGTCGTGTACCCGATATAATTAACCGTGTGCCCAAGCAATTACCCATGTGCGCGAAGAATTGTGTCGTGCGCCCGATGAAAATGGAAATCACGCAATAAAAAGTCAATTCAATATAGAAATGGTACGACACTTGCCACATCGTTGCTGTGACGTCACATACCAACGCCCATGTTGCCCATGGCCTCCGCGCGTCCATCGAAGGTCCGTACCTTGAGGTAAATTGAAAAATGACGTCTGCGCGCGACAGATTCAAGTTTTGGACGGAGTTGAAGTACTACACCATTTTTCATTTGACTTGGACATTTTCTCGATGGATTCGGACAGGTCACTATTGGATTTAGTGACGTGCCCATTCGAATGAATTAGTGCCCAATGGATTTGGTACCCACGTTCTGGTGTGCCCATTGGATTTGGCACGACCCCCTCGTGTGCCCATTCGATATGCCCATGCGCCTTATAGGATTGGTTTGTACCCAGCCAAACAACCTTTAGATCCTTCAAAAGTGTCGTGCTTGCATTCAATTAGGAAAACTCAAAAATGAATTCAATAAATCATCCAAAGGATGAAAATAAAACATTTGCAAGGGTTCATAATGAACCGTCTTGTACGTGAACACACGTTTGTCGAGTTCACGATGCAAAGTCGAGTGGGCACCTGGATGCCCAAATCAAGCGCCAATCGATCTTTGATCTCTTAGAGCGTGATTTGGACGTCATGCTCCACCCAACTTTGCAGCATGTCGACGTTTTCCCCCGTCAGGAGTTGTGATTTGTTTTCCCCTACATGATAATGTTAGATCGAGTAGACTCGACTTTCATACCTCGTTGTTTCGGCGTCAATGAGTCCAGATGCAGCCAATTTCGTGCGCTGCTGATGTTGACGCCGTTCGCTTGAGCGACGCGCTTCCAGTCCATCGCGTTGTTGAACGCATCAACTACACTGTCTGCGCTTCTTGGTCGACAACGGAATGCGTTTGTACGTTCGTTTGGGTGGCGTTTGGGGTGCTGTGTTCTCCGTGGTTGACTGTCATGCGGAAGATTTGATAGTGACGAAAAGCGCGCGAGAATTGTAGAACCCCCCCCTCCGATGTTCTAGAAAAAGCAATTGCCAACTGTAAAGAGTGCACGACACTTTTGAAGGATCTAAAGGTTGTTTGGCTGGGTACAAACCAATCCTATAAGGCGCATGGGCATATCGAATGGGCACACGAGGGGGTCGTGCCAAATCCAATGGGCACACCAGAACGTGGGTACCAAATCCATTGGGCACTAATTCATTCGAATGGGCACGTCACTAAATCCAATAGTGACCTGTCCGAATCCATCGAGAAAATGTCCAAGTCAAATGAAAAATGGTGTAGTACTTCAACTCCGTCCAAAACTTGAATCTGTCGCGCGCAGAGGTCATTTTTCAATTTACCTCAAGGTACGGACCTTCGATGGACGCGCGGAGGCCATGGGCAACATGGGCGTTGGTATGTGACGTCACAGCAACGATGCGGCAGGTGTCGTACCATTTCTATATTGAATTGACTTTTTATTGCGTGATTTCCATTTTCATCGGGCACACGACACAATTCTTCGCGCACATGGGCAATTGCTTGGGCACACGGCCAATTATTATATCGGGCACACGACATCCGGGTGCCAAATTTAACGGGCATAGTCAATTATATCGGGCACATGGCTAATTATACTAGTATCGGGCACACCGCCAAATATATCGGGCACACGACCAAATATACCGGGCATTCGTCCAATTTACTGTTAACTGCAAAAAGGTGTACAGGGTAGTACATATGTTGGTTTTGGGTTTACTGTTAATTAATGTAATGTAGTTAGTACATATGTTGGTTTTAGGTTTACTGTTAATTAATATAAGAAACTGTACTACCGGTAGTACGGTAGTTACTTCGAAGGATTAGTACAATTTACTAACAGTAACGCCAACCAGAATCCTCATGGGAAAGACGGGCGCCGTGGCCTATTGCCAGTCCAAGGTGGACCAAATGTTCGGCGAACTCTTGAAAGCCCGACTAATTGGATGCGCAGCTCCATCCCAGCAACTAGGTGCTGAATGATCCGCTGTGGGGCCTGTTCAATGTGTCGGTGAAGGCCGCTGGTGGGTCGAAGAAGACTGCGCTAGTGCGAATCAAGTTGGATGCCGTCGGGTAGGTGTCCGAACGCGACGCGGATTTTCTGCGGTGAAGGACACGTTGCAGCAAATGGTGCCGCTTTCGCATCCATCTACTGACAAGATCATCTGCCTTTATACCGATCCCAGCGACACGGATTGGGTTGCTTTCTGCACCCTGGTCCCGTCCGAAGACCTGAAATTGGTCATGGTGGGTTTGGCGGGGCAAGTGCCCGGTGGTCGATGGTGGAACAGGAAGCGTTTGCGATCGTCGAGACGTGCAAACGACTGAAGTACCTGCTGCCGGAGCAGCAGGTATTCAGACTGTTCACTTAACACCGCAATTTTCTAGCACCAGCTAATCCGATACTAGCTAAGCCTGCACTAATTCAAAAAAATTTAAAACATTATTAATTCATAAATTTAAAATATTAATATTTTTTTTATTTATTAAAACACCTTTAAAATCTTTTATAAAAATTGGAGCAAATCTTTAAAATTTATCTTAGTAAAAAAGCGAAAAACGGGATTCCATAAATTTTGATAATAATTGTGCAATTATTTTAAATAATCAAAATAAAATTTAAATTTAATAGATATAGTTTTAAATATTGTAATTAAACGTGTTATTACAAAAAAATTAAAATAAAGGTTTTTTTATTTGATAATTTAATTTCATACTTTTATTTATCATATTTTTAATTTAATAAAAACAATTCTAAAAAAAAATAGAATACAATATTCTTTTACATTTTTTTTAATAACCTCATAACTAGCTAAAAAGCAATTAAAATATTTCTTGACATTTTTTTTTTCTAGATTCTAAAATAAATTGATTATATAAACTTTTTATATATAGAAAATCAGGCAATAATTATAAAAAATTGGAGCAAATCTTTAAAATTTATCTTAGTTCGGATTATGGGCTGCAACTCGCCCATATTATTATTTTTTAAAAATTGTTTTATTTTATATAAGTATTTTTTAAATTAATTTTTTAAAAATTGAAGCGCCTAAAGGAGAATTTGGTGTTTTTTTAGAGCATGAATAACTGAACCTGCCCCTAAAAAAAGTAAAGCTTTGAAAGACAAAATAAAATAAAATTAATAATAATAACTGTAATAGCTCCTACATAAATAATAAGTTGTATGCATGAAACTATTTATAGATTAGTTTCTCTGATGGCGACAGCATTTATGGGTTATGTTTTACCTTGGGGACAAATGAGTTTTTGGGGATAAAATCTTGTAATAATAAGAGGAATTTCCATGACTTATGGGGTATATTTAGTGGCTAGATGTTCTCCTATTTTTCTTTCACGAGAACCCCAAATACCTATTGTGATTATAGATTAATGGTAAATCCTTTGCCTTCCATGGGAGATGACCGCCCCAGTCAAACTACCAACCAAAATAAATTTATTCCAACTTATTTACAAATTTTTTTTGAATATTATTTATTCTATAAATTATAAAAGTTTGATCATAAATTTTTTTTACCTTTAACTTTAGGTTGTTTTATAAAAAAGAAAATAAGTTGAATACTGATTTTTTTACCTTTATTAGGAGCTATTTTCGGGGGTTCAAGGTTGTATTTTTTAAAATTTAAATTTTTGAAATTATTAAAATATTTATATATATTTTTTTAATATATATGTTTTATAAGGATAGAGTGGGATTTGAACCCACTGCCGTGCTAAAAAATTAAAAAGACGTTAATTGTTTTGGGTTTATGCTAAAGTAGCATAACAAGTAGATAAAATTAATCTTAATTCACCAGAATTTAATCTAATTTTAGAATAACCATTGTCTAATTTTTGTAATAATTGTGCAGAAGTACCTGCATTTTGCATCTGGGTATATATTGACACTGTGAAACGAAAGCTTGGGTAGCGAACGGGATTAGATACCCCGGTAGTCCGCATCTTCACGGATAATTCAAATTCACTGAGTTTATGTTGGAGACAGTGGGGATGTCGTTACACCATTCATGCAGGTCAGAACTTACCCGACAAGGAATTTCGCTACCTTAGGAGTATTTTTTTTAATTTTAGTTTTTACAAATATGACTGGTTTATTATTAGTTGCTGAAGTAGAATTTTTAGAAGTTAAAGCTATACATGAAAATAAATAAAAAAAAAAAAATTTCATAATTAAAATATAACATTATTTTTTGAAATAGAAATTAAAATAACAAAGGTTAAAAATATTAAGCTTAAAAAAATTAATAAAGAATAATCTAGAATAAAAAATATTTGTATATTAACAGGTATAAACAGCTTTTTTTGCTAGTACAGTAGGATTAGTTCAAAATGATTTATTCTATTTTTATTTTTATAAAAATACAGTTTCTTTTACAAACAATTTCAAACCATCAGCTAAAGGTTGTAATAAACCAAAAGTATTATAATTGTAGGTAATAATTTTTTTTTTAACTAAAAGAATCTTTTTATATTTTTGAAAAATTTCAAATAAGAAATTTAAAATAAAATATTTTTTTAAACTTTCTAATAAAATAATAAATTTTTGAATAATATTATTTGTTCTTTTTAATTTTAAATTTTTAAAACCAGTTGTTTCAAAATTATCAATATTACAAATTTCATTAGAAGCGGTTGCTGCAACTATTATTGAAAAAAATAAAGCATTTTTTTCTTCTAAAGTTTTAGTTAACAGTGTAAATAGGGCATCCTTTACGTAAAGATTTTCCTTTAAATGGTTATTTAGAAGTATATTATAATGAATTAAAAAAAAGAGTAGTTTATGAACCTATTCAATTATCCAAAAATATCGATTATTTGATAAAAATTCTACTTCAGCAACTAATAATAAACCAGTCATATTTGTAAAAACTAAAATTAAAAAAAATACAGAATAATTTTTTTTTAATTTATTGAATAATTTTTAATTTGTTTTTCTTC
>NW_009798346.1:145353-166182 GCF_000520075.1 Aphanomyces astaci | reverse complement strand
TCACGGAATCTCGTTTGATTTTTTCAATAGTTACTAAGATATTTCAATTCACTATGTTTAAAATTTTCACAAAGAAAAAGTTTTCTTTAGGAAATCTATATATTAAAATATATAAATATTACATATAGCTTTTCGTTTTTATTACGTCCTAAAAATATTAATTAATGCCTAGGCATCCCCTCTATGCTTTTTTTATGTAACTTTACAATTATTCTATTAAAATAATTTTTTTACAAAAAATTTATATCAACAATTATCTAGAAATTATTTAACAGATTTTCAAAAAAATATAAAAAAAAAATATTATTTCGTCGATAAACACTTAAATAAAAAGGTACTCTATCAAAGGTTTGAATCCTATTTTCTTCAAAATCTTCAGTAACTCATTTGGTTAGAGTGTAGAGCTGTTAACTCTATATTGCTTTAGTTTCACCTTTAGATAAATTAGATCTAATTATTTTTTATTTATTTTTTCTATATTTATTTATATATTGTTTTTTTATATCCAAAACTGAAGCTATAGCTTTATTTGCTTTAATGATGGCTTTTTTAATTTTATTTGGTACATAATACCAAATTTTTTGTTGACTTAAAACTATATCTATTTTTATTGTTTAATAATAAAGAATAAGCTCCACCTACATCTAAGCAAGAAACCAATCTTAAAATTTTTTCATAAAATTGTTTTAGACTAAAACATGATAGCCCATTTGTCTAGATTTATGTCCTTTTTATCTTTATTTACTTTTTTTATGGTTATTTTAGTAAAGGTTTTTTTATTTGATAATGTTATATAAAATAAATAAATTTATTTTATATAAATAATTAAAATTTATAATTATTTATTTATAAATTGATTAGTTTCAATAGCTAATTCTTTTAATTGACAAAAAAAGCTGTTAAAGCACCTACAATAGTAATCATTCTAGAGTGAAAATAAAAAACATCACCAGGATAAGCTTCTCTACCTGGAGGTCTTCTTATAATTTTAAATATCATTTTATCAATTTTTTAATTTACTTTAATGATAACGGGTATAATTAAATTTAAAATAGAATAATATTTATTTTAAAACCATTTTTTATTTAAAAAATTATAAAAAAATAATTTAGTTCAAAATGATATGAAAAAAATAATTGGAAATATTTTCTAATTCGGAATTATTAATAAAGATCAATCTTTATTAAGAAATCTAGAATAATTTGTTGTAGAATTCCTGATTTTCCTGATTCTTATGCAGGTTGGCTACAGTAACCCGCTGGGTTACAACATCAACATCGCTTGATACCAAGCCCATAAGCTCCAACGGTGGGCTATGGTGATGACGAGCTTCCCTTACATCATCGACCATGTAGTGGGTGAAGCAAACGTATGGGTGGACCCGCTCATCCGGTGAGGTTCCCATTATCTGTGGCAGTAGGGAAAGTGCGAGAACTGGTTGTTGTCTTCGCCCTTACGAGACAAGGATTTCCCTTGGCAGACGCCTGCAAAAAATTCTGGGAATACAGAAGGCAGGCTGGAAAGCTGCCGGCGATGCCATCCCTAATGTGACATACAGCGTCAGCGACAGGTATTACGTGACCGTTGCTGGGAAGCTTTGGATCCCCGACGCCGCTGTGGATCTGCAGCAGCGGTTTTGCATCATAGCCCACCAAGGCGCGGCCGGTCACCGTGGGGTGGACGTGACAAACCCAAGGCATTCTCGAGCCGTTTGAGTGCAAAACCACAAAGGGAGACCTGGAGACCTTTGGATTGGTTTATGACACATTGCACTGTGTAGACATGGGTTTCCGACGGCAGAACCCATTTAAGAACGAAGTCGTGGGCAAGATCAAGAGGATGACTACCGGCGAGTGACTACAGGCGAGTGACTGATACGATGTTGGGTGCAAGGGTGGAAGGAGAAAACTCCTGTCACGGTAACTCTGGGGGACCACTGACCATCGAAGAAAACGGTACCGTGCGATTGGTGGGGGTGGTCAGCTGGGGCTTTGATGGTGGTGTGGGCGACACGCCAGGTATCTATGAACGCGTCAGCGCTGCTCGTGCCTTCATTGGATCGTACTTGCCGAATAAAGTCAAGCTTGTGCGTGCCATAATGAAAGCGACATGGCCAACATACAACCCACTTGGTTGAACATACTACCGACTTGGTTTTGGAAGGCCGAACTCGCTCGTCTAGTGTTTGTGGAAAACAGCTTAATTTGATGAATAACCATCATGGCGCAGCACCTGAATAGCGCCACGGGATTGCGATATTGAAGCACGCAAAAGCCATTCTGTGAGGGGGAGATATCTACTCTTGTATGCTCATTGCAATCTCGTGCATCATTGACAAATTATATTTATCAGGGAGAACGTGCGCGAGTGGTAGGCACGAAACGTATGCTGGAATTCATATTGTTGTGTTAATTCTATCTAAACTGGAGCGACATGGAGAATGGAATCGACACATCGAAATGTACAGAAGAAGCGGTAGTAGGATTTAGCCAATCAGATTGCAGGAAACCATAATCTATGTCGAATTAGTGGAATACCAATCATCACACGACACCATTTTACATACAAAATTCAGTACACACGAATAAAAGAATTGATCGATTGTAGTTTGGCGATTCAGCACAAAAGTGCAAAATGGACAATACGAATGGGTGTTACGACGCGACTATTATAGTTTCATTAGGTTAATCGCGTCCTATATGCCGGCGGCTTTGGTTCACACATTGCAGACCATGGATGATTCAGTAACCTGTGCCACCATACTATTAGCAACCAATTGCTACCGAGAAACGATCCAATCAATAGGGATCAAGAGACGCGTCCAACCAATAGTAATCGAGAAAATCGAGAATTGAACCAACTAATCGCGATTGATCACTCGAGCGGCGTTTACTGCTTCGAAGGTGCCTGCCAAAAATATAATATAAGGAGTTTTTCTGAGTTTTCCACACGACAGCTGCACGTTTTGATGCCACCAATAAAAGGAGAGATAAATTATTACATCTCTGATCCTGAACTGCTCGGTTCGCTGCTTCTGTCATCCCGCCATCAGTGGGGAGAAGTTGTTTCGTCGCAGATTCAAAATGAAGCGAGGGTTATTGCTCCGAATCATCGACGGCATTACGTTCCACGACCCGTGGTTCGAGCAGCGTTATGACGCTCTACATAAACAAGGCCTTTTGATACTTCAAAAAGTAACAGCTGCATTGCGGCAACTAGCCTATGGGTCTCCGGTGGATGCTGTGGACGAATGTGTTCGTATTGGCGAGAGCACCGCGAACGCATGTCTGTCTGTACAAGTTCTGCCACGTATGCATTGGTACAATATCGAGTGAATTTGGTAGACGATGTGTTGGGCGATCGTTACCTACTTAAACATTTACTTTTCACTTTCCGCTTTTCGTCACGAAAATCAAAAGCACCTCGCGAGGTGCTTTTCGTTTTTACTGTTAAGAATCAAAAGCAACTTGAAGTTGGTGGAGTCCACCCATGTAACGATGAAAATACCCAATCATCGCAGTCTATTCCATTGCACACAAATACTAATACAAACACACGAAAACGCAGCGTCAGTCACCAATTGTCAACCAAGAGCCCAGACCGCAAGTGACGAAATAAGATGTTGTACTGTACTGTAGGGAAGCATGAAGCGCGAGCTTAAGAGCATGAAGAGTTATAGTAGAAGCATACCTAACTACTTCGTCGTCAAATAAGACGACTGTGCAGGGTGAGTCGTAATTGAGGTGTCGAAATTGAACACCGCCATTCGAAAGCCTTCGACAGTCGACGACGACGAGAATCCAAACCTCCCTACCTGCCGTCACCCCACTTTTGAATGCGGACTTTCGAGGGCCAAATTGACTCCACATTGATTTTTGAGGAAGCTTATAAAAATACAAAAGAATATAAATTTGCTTTTCACAATCGAACAAAATCGGAAATTTCCTAAATTGACTCCCCCTAATGATATTACTGTTGCGCAACAATCGACCATTTGTTGTGGTGGGTGACTTAACCCAAGCCCCGCCTTGACACAGGTGGTCTCCGAATGCCGAACCTCGGCGAACCGACACGGAAAGTTGTAGTATTACTAGTAGTACTAGGACGTAGAAAACAGAACACTTGCCACAGCCAACTGCCGGAATCTCAATCTTGGTTCTGCAGCGCTGTGGTAACATCAAGTCAATCAATTGTCCGGTTTGCAGGGAATCGGCACTCCCCCATGTGGTTGTTTGTATTGGCACTGGCGTGGAATACAACACAAAGTATACTTTAGTTCCAGTAACCTACGGATCTGAGAACAATGGCGAAGAACTCAAAAGATCGCACCCAGAAGCCGAAGGCCGCTGCAACGGCGCCAGCAGCTGCGAGCAGCGAAACTGAGGAGGAAGTACCACCAGTGACGGAGCCGCTGTTGGTCCCGGTTGTTGGAGGGACCACGGATGCGCTGCCGGCTGTGGAAGAGTCCAAGAGCGAAGAAGTCCGGAAGACGATGGAAGAGCTGGCCCACGGGTAGTGCGCGAGCGGCGTCCATGACCTGGGACGAGTCGCGGCGGCGATATGGCGGCCAAACCATGGGACCGAACTGGGAACAATTACCACGACCCACAATAGAATGCGCCTATGTCGACGAAGAATACCCACCGCCAGAGAAGTCCGATGCCAAAAGCGAGCTGACGATAAGGCGGAAGCTCGAGCTAAGGTACGTGCGGAACGACGGAATCGACCGGATAGTACTCCCGACAGCGAGGAAGATGAAAAAGAATACCAAGAAGAACAACATAAGGAAGCACAGCGGCGGCGGATCAACAAAGCCAATCGTCCCCCAAAGTAAAAGCGTGTCGACCACACCAAAATGGCGCGTGCGGCACATGATCGGCGGATGCTGGACACCACCCTACCAAGCAGTTGGGTATGGGGACCTCTTTCGAGCGGACCACCGACATCAAGCAGCGGAGGGTGGGGGCTCATCATCAACCCCAGCGGACCTTCATTGGTGGTGATAGATGTCCAACCCCCACGGATGACCTGTATGGACACAATTTTCCTGGTGAGTTGGGTGAAGAAGCGGAAAGCTACGGGCGAATGCGCAAGGCATGGGTGGCGAGTGGCGACGGAGTGCTGTGGGGTGGATCCCTTCCGCTGACCGCAGCCTCCTGAAGCCTACATGCACGTATATGTGGCGAGTGCCTGTGGAACAACTCAGTGAGGACGACTACCGTGACCTCATCATGGACGTCGTCGGGCAACCAGCGACCAAGTGGATACCCACGAAGTCAGACATGCGAACATACCGTCGGGCGCTGAGTGTTGATCCCCATGGAGACGTGACCAGTCGCCTGGTTTCATTTATGGAGTGGGTTGATGATGTGATCGACGAGAACGGTTTACGTCAACAACCCAAGGACTCGACCATGCTGAGAACGTTCGTGAAGGTGGTAGCAGCGCATGTCACACCCAGCTACCTACGCGACAGAGTGGAAGAGCAAATGAAGACCGTGCCGGCGAACGACCTGGTGGCATTTGCGGACATCCTAAGCGAATAGCTCGACCGAACGCATGATGCCGACATGGTCAACCAACAAAGGAACAGCTATGGATCAAAGCGTGGCCGTGAAGAAGACGAGCAAGGACGCCGCATTATATAACATGCGAAGAAAGCCAACCAAGCTGTTCGGGACAAACGGGAATTCGGAGGTAATTACCCACGTCCACCGAGTGAATATATCAAGCCGGAACAAAGCGCGGCGGTGTGGTCCCCGTCGACCCAGAAGCGAGCGGGGGACCCACCAGCCACAAAGTACGGCCCACAAACGAACCCGCGACCACGAAACGACGACCGCAATGCCCAAGCTACACGTGAAGAAGGGCGCCCTCGATTTGCACCTGGGCGAGACCGTGGCATGCTGTGCTTTGTCTGCCAGCAGCCAGGACACATGGACCGGGAGTGTCCCAACAAAAAAGACGGGGATAGCGGCGATACAAGCTGGAAGAAGGGTAAGGACGGAGTCAAGCTGTCAAGGCGCGGGAACGCAAAGCGAATATGCAAGCGAAGCGAATGAAGAAGCTCCCACCGCCCAGCAAGGAAGATGATGGACGTTGGGTGCGACTGTACAGTGTGCTGGAAGTTCCATACTGCCCGGACACCGGCGCAGACCAAAACATTGTGCCCCAAGCCATGGTGGATGAACTTCAAGCGTTACAGCCACAACTTCAAGTTGTCAAGCTGGCTGCGCTATTTGTGGGAACAGCATGCAATCAGATGCCGTTCGAAGCGAGCTCCTACGTAGATCTTACGCTGACAATGCAGACGGCCGCTGGACCAGTCTAGGTGCCATGCAAGTGCCGCTGTTACGTGGTCAACAACGGAGATGAATGTCTCGTCTCGGATGACACCCTCAAGACCATTGGTATCGACATCGACCGCCTGCTGGAGCAGGTGGCGCGCCTAGAAGTGGATGACGACGGCGACGACCTGGAAGAAGTTGGTGGCGAAGTCAAGGAAGCCCTGCAAGGCATGATCGACGGCGCAGTCGATAACGGATTTCCAATGGAACATGTAAAGTACTTGTGGGATGTACTCAGCAAGCATGACATCTGTCGACTCAAGTTCGACAGGTCAGACCGACCAGCGAAAGTGAAGCCGCTGAAGGTGACTCTGAAGGATGGGTGTGTTCCTTACCGATGCAAAGGAAGGAAGCACAACCTCCTGGAGGAGAGGTTCCTCAAGTTGTTTGCACAAGAACTACTCGATGCGGCGTGATCAAGAGCAACAAGCAGAGTGCGTGGTGTAGCCCGTTGAACCCAGTTCTCAAGCCAGATTGGCGCAAGTCATTGAAGTCGGCCGACAAATGGAGCGACGATGACGTGCTCAAGAATTATCGACTAATCAACGATTACCGCATCGAGAACTCGTTAACCGAGCCGAAGGCGGGGACAATGTCATTCCAAGCTACCATCCTACAAAATCTGCGTGGCAAGAAAGCGATGGGCGTGTTTGACCTCACCCCAGACCGGGTGATGCAAGGCCATGTGGACAGTGCCCTCTACGTGCAATCAACGAACGAGGAGTGCTACCTGCTCTACAAGAACATGCTGATCTGGATCGACGGCATCTTTGTGTACGCCGATACAGTGGAAGTGTATGTGGATGCCCTCGAGTCATTATTCGATCGAGTGACCCAGTACGGGTTCAAGCTGAGTCCGGCCAAAACCAAGCTGCTCACGAACCAAGTCAAGTGGTGCGGACGCATCATCAGCGGTAACGTCAAGCAAGACCCTGGACGCATCGAACATCAGTGTGCGATCCCCTACCCTACGAATCCGGGTGAATTGCAACAGTTTGTGTGCGCCGTGAACTGGCTGCGGGACGCGATGATAGAATACGCACAGAACGTCGACCCACTGCAGCAGTGTCTGACGAAGGCCTTCGACTTCAAGGCCAAGAAGAAGCGGATCGCGTCTGGTGTTCAATTGGAACTGACCGACGGCAAGTAAGCGTTTGACGCCGTAAAATCCAAGCTAAGATCATTGGTGCAACTGTCTCACCCGCGTGACGACGCTACGATATGTCTGTTTACGAACGTGAGCAATTAATGATGGTCGATTGTGGTAACTCAAGTGGTGGTATTCGATGATGGCAGCCCAGTCCAAGAACAACGTCTCGAACTGCTATTATGTCAGACGGGGATGCTTGCGGGCGTCCAGAAGGCGTGGTCAGTCATCAAGATGGAGGCCTACCCTATTGCGCGTACGTGCGAGAAGCTCAACTACATGCTTATGCGATTTACGGGGTTCAAGATGTACTGTGAAGGAAGGCGCACACACACGGCAAACTCATGCGATTGGCTGCCATTATTGGCGGCTATCGTTATGAAATCATACACATCGACGGCATCCACAACCTTTTGGCGGATATGATGAGCCGTTGGGGTCAGCCGACACCAAGTCTGGCGACCAAGAGGGTCAAAATTCGTCGAGGACATGGCTGGTCGAAGAAGTTCAAAACGCGCAAAGCCTCCACCAGTACAACCAAAACTGCGGCCGCTGGACAAGGACTTTGTATGGCCATGTGTAGCGGACATCCGTTACGCCCAAGACCAGCATGACAAGGACAAACCAAAGCGAGCCACAGTGGTGGACGGACTGTGGCAAGTGGATGAGAGGCTATGGATTTCGAGTACGGAGAATGACATGATCCAACAGATCATAGTCGTTGCCCACTGCGGCAGCGCCGGACATCGTGGACAGGCAGCGTTGGTGGCTACAATCCGCCGCCTGTTCTATGTCGACCACTTGGCTGACATGGCCAGTGAATTCCTCCGTGGCTGCTTGTTGTGCCCTCATGTAAAAGGGGGAAGGGTGGTCCATCGACCGTATGCTCCGAGATGGCACGCGAAAGAGCGCAACGAAGGAATCCACTTCGACTACCTCTACAGGGCGAAGCGTTTAGTGGCGCTATGTACGTGCTGGTACTCAAAGACGATCTTACCCACTACTGCGAGCTCATTGCATGCGATGGTCCCACGAGCCAAGTATCCGTGGATGCCCTGGTGGACTGGACGAAGCGGTTTGGAATGCCGCGAGTCTGGGTCAGCGACCAAGGAACGCATTTCATAAACGTGGCCATGAAGGCGTTGGCCCACTAGTTCAAGGTCCATCATGACCAAACCTTGGCCTACTGCCCCGGCGCAATGGGACGGTTGAGCGGATAACCCGCGATATCCTTCAAGTGATGCGGGTCATGCTGCGAGAGTACTAGCTAGCTGAACAATAATGGGACTACCTATTGCCAATGGTCCAAACCAACCTCAACCAAACACCGGCATTTGGCGAGCAAGTCGCCTATGGAGCTGTATACGGCTTTCAACCCGGCGACTCCACTGGATGTTGTCGTGGTGGGCATAAACAAGGAACTCCGAGAATGCGATTGGACGGTCAAGGACATCCCCAAGAAACTGGACAAGCTGGGTGCTAGCCTGCGAGTTATGCACAAAGAAGTCCTAGACAAGAATGCAATAGGTGCGGTGAAGGCGACGAAGGCGACCGAAAAGTACGAGCAGTACAATATCAGCGAAGGCGACTATGTGCTCTGCTCCCGTGTCGACAAACGCTACCATCCCAAGCCCCTACCGAGTCAAGGAAGTGGGTGAATGCTCCGTTGTGCTGGAGCACCTGGTGACTCATGAGTTGTGAGAAGCCCACACGTCAAGAATTAAGCTGTGTTTCTAAATTTAATATTTTTATATAATTCATAGAATATTTCCTTTTTGAAGAGCATTAGCATAATATTCTCTACGCCGAAGACAGCTTTGCAGTGACCGAGGAGATCCTCGACCGCTGCAGAAGCTCATGCCATAATGCCCGGCCGTGGTGAAGAAGTATGTTGAAGGCGTGAAGGAAGCGAGCGAAGGCGTTGCGTTGCGCAAGGCGATGAAGCGAGCGAGCGCGAAGAAATAGCGAGGCCCAAGTGTGTCCTGCGGTACATGGCTTGGGGTGTGTGTTGTGGTGGGTGACTTCATCCAAGTCCCGCCATGACACAGGTGGTCCTCAACCGCCGCACGGAAAACCGCAGATGAGTCAAAAGGACTTCGCTTGGACTTGGCATAAGCACAAGTTTCACATAGTTGGCTACGTAAGTGCCTTGAAGAGCATAATCTCAGGGTTTGTCTTAGTCATTTGGTTGAAGGCATCAACTCCTGGATGGCCGAGACGACGGTGCCATAGGTGCGAAAGGCTAGCTGCGGTGAGCTTGGAGCTAGCCACGAGACTAGTTAGGCAGTCGATTGGAACAGTAGTGGTGTCATAGCCAGGTGTAGGAGTGTGTGAAACAAACATAACGTGGGCTACACTCATGAAGACATAGTCCGGGGTAATTGGGTAGAACGGTTTTGGCTTGGAGACCATATATGGTCGTTGAATAATTGGCGCATAGCGCAACACAGACGCATATGCAAACATGTGCAATTGATCGTTAAAAAGTGAAAAATCCACTGTAGGTCGAGGAGAACTTCCGCAGAGAGGTCTCAAAGGTGGTCATCATGCCAGTAAGCATGACCATTTGGCCCGGATGGATGTACTCGCCACGGTGCGGATCGGTAGATGGCTCGCACTTGGGCTGACAGGGAAAATAGTATAGACCCATGGCGTTGTTAGGTGCACGAAGCACATCACCAAGAGTGGTGGTAATTTCGCACATGTCGCGAGCCGTAAAACGGACTGAGATGCCTTCATCCGTCGCTTGGCGAACCGAGAATAGATTGAACTGTAGTTCAGGGCAATGTAGGCCAAAGGTGAGGCGTAGAGCACATGAATGAATATCGTCGACTTGGTCACGGGACGACATGTCCACAGCCAATGAAATAGGGTCACAGCCAATGATAGGAAGGTGGGCGCCGTTCCAGGCTGTAATAGACAGTGCACAAGGGACGTAGTTGGAGAAATAATCTCGGTTGGTGGTGCATGAGGCAGAGGCGCCGGAGTCAACGATCCAATGTTCTCGCAGAGCGGGCGAGTCGTTTTGAGGATAAGTCACCGACATGGGTAGGGGCGGGTCACCGGGGTCGCTTTCACAGTAGCGTAGGTCCGCATAAAGGGCGAAAACGCCTTGTCCACCAACAACTTGGAATGGAGGATGGGAACGGACACCATCCACACATCTTGGGGGCAGTTGGAAAAACACCTGGATAGGAGTTTCCGACGCCGCGTAATGATATCGCTGCGTGTGGCCGAGAAGGCACTGGATGGGAACAGTGGAAGATCCACTTTGTTTGGGTTCGCAGGAATTCGGAGCAATGGACGTGGTGGGTAGAGGGGCAAACGCTCGGTAATAAGTACCTCTGTGGAAGGAAATTCAGCGAAGTCTAGGTCGCCGGCATCCACAAGAGACGCGAAGTGGTCGAGGAGCTCGCCCGGTGCATCAGTGATGGGAACGAGGGTAGTAGCCGCAATAAGCGGCGGCTCCTGCGGTGGTGATGCAAAGACATCGCAGAGTGGGGCAGAGCCCGGTTGAAACACCTTTGGTAGAACCGATGGTGGGTTGGGACGCTGGAGGACCCGGTTGAGGGCAGAGGGAGGCAAAAAGTGGTGGGATAGGATGTGGGTGTTGGCAATGCGATTGAGGTGATTGCCTTCATCAATAAATGGACGAGCGGCTACACGCGCAGCAATACCAGCCTGGTCATTACGACCTCCACAATAAGTGCGGCCGTAACCTTGGTCTTGTTGGCGGTCACGGTTGCGGTCGCGGTTGTTGTCATAGCTGTTGCCCCGATTGTTGTTCCACCCTCCATTTTCAGGACTACTAGAGGAACTTGGTCTCCATCCATGTTGGCTATTAGAGCCCTGGTTGCCACTAGGCCCATCGCAATCATCGCGGTCATCATGAGGACGTTGGATAGCACGCGACGGAGTGACATAATCGCGTTTGAGCTTCTTTTGGAAGGCAGAGCCATGTTTGTCAAAGACGGTGCTGTCAAATCCAAGATGCATAGTGCATATCAAATCCAAGATGCATAGTGCATATTCCAACTTGAGGGTGGGACACGCGGGAAGCGTGTGATTGACAACGCCTTAGTAGAAGCAGGACATGCCGGGGTAATTGACATAATCACGGTGAGCATAGCTTGGGAGAGTGAAAGCGTTCATAACATGAACTGAGCCATCGGCTTGCATAATCGCTTGTGGTGGTGGCGCAGGGTCCGCAAGTGCATACGTGACGGCTGCAAGCAGGGTACGCGTTTCAAGCGTAGCGGCATAACTTTTATCACCCAGAGCAGACGCTCGTTG
Source organism: Aphanomyces astaci (assembly GCF_000520075.1). Classification (NCBI taxonomy): domain Eukaryota; phylum Oomycota; class Saprolegniomycetes; order Saprolegniales; family Verrucalvaceae; genus Aphanomyces; species Aphanomyces astaci. The sequence goes on along the minus strand of NW_009798346.1, from coordinate 154,395 downwards.
GAGGCGAATGGTAATAATTCGCCGAAGAGAGGTCCAAACATCAGCGACGACAACGGAATGGTTGGCGGTGCTCGCGGTGGCCACTGAGTTCGTCACGACTTCCCATAATTCCTTGTCACCATCAAAGGTGTCCGACATCGCACACAGAGTGTAGTAATTCCAGATATGGTGGTGGAAGTCAACGGACGAGATCGCCGATGAATCCATTGGAGTCAACGACGGCGGCGGCAATAGACACACGGTAGCGTTTGACGAGGCCAATGAGTTACACGGAGAGTGTGTGAACTCTAATTTGTGAACTTCGGGTCCGCAACATAGAGCTCAGAGTGCTCGACTCGACTTGGTCAAGCTCGAGGTACATCTTGTTGATACTGAGCGCATCGATGAGATTTCCTTGAGAGACATAGTCCTGCGTGGAGTAGAACTCAGCAATGTCGCTTGGGACAAGAAGTCCGTGTTCTGCAAGGTATAGGCCTAAGGTCGGAGATCGTCGAGTGGGGTGCCCATGAACGGCTGCACAGAGGAAAGGAGGAGGCCCATAGCCTGTCAAGAGGGGCGAGGAAGTAGGTTGCACTGAAGAGGGACAAAACCAAAAGTGATCATTAACGGACTGCTTAGCTGACCTATGATTGGGCAGAAACAGTCCGGCTTCTACAGAAAACGAACACCGGATATTATCCGTAAGTGACCGAACCTCGGCGAAGAAGGCCAATGCAAGAACGGCCAAGTGCCCCTTCTTGAACTTGGCGTCATAAGGGGCTCTTCCAAGTACCGTCGAACTTTAAACCCAAAATGCGTTCCCAAGTAAGTTTGTCGTTATTTGATCGCACTTTGGTCCACATGATTGGCTAGTGATGGTTTTGTCGTGTTTGGGTCCATCATATTTTGAGGATTTCAGCGCACACGGATTGGACAAATCTATCCAATCACAGTGGCATATGCTTACATACTAATTTTCATATAAATACGAATCTGCTTGCTCGCCAGCAAAATTTGTGGCAGAGGTGGCGACATGCCCTATGTCCAAGCACAAGAGCGCGCTAGGTCATACGAGTCGTAGGAACATGTAGATTGGTCAGAAGCACGATAACAATGCCTAGCTATAGCTTTGAAGTCTCCGCCATAATGATCTGCAGGCTCTCCTCGTACATAAGAGCGTCGAGCCGTGCCGTGCCGCGAGCAAGACATGGCACGACTCGCTGTTACCACAGGTATCGTCATGGCTGCCAAAGCGTTTACAGCGGTACGGTGGCATGACCCCAAAGGTATCCTGCGGAAGTGGGATTGATTTCACTGTTCCTGGTGGGGCCGTTGACGAGAACACACCCGGGTGCGCATTTTTTTCGAGCAAATGATGGAGCATTTCCGAGCACGCCTTAGAATGGATCGATTTCGAGCAAAATACCGAATTTACCGTACATCTGTAACCCCCAAAATGTTTCCGAAATAGTTACAACTCAATGGTAAAGCTGAAATATATACCAGTATTGTTTCCGCGCATTGGAATAACTATGATTGGACAAAATGTTTCGTGCGGTTTCACATTTATTCAAAGTGCACGACATACACGTCACAGGCCAAATGACTGCAGAACCACCACGTAGCCGCTCCAAGACAGGGAAGCGCAAGGTTATATCCTTACGCTTCAAAGTCAAAGTCATTCAAGCTTACGAGGCTGCACTTGGGCCTGCCAAGACATTCTATGCAATAGGCAAGGCCTTCGGCGTGCAGACAGGCCAAGTGTCACGTTGGGTCAAAGACAAGACCCTCATTGCCTCGCGGGCAACTGTGAACCCTAACGGTTCTTTGTAAATATGGATGAAACCCCTGTGCCCTTTCAACCCGAAATCAAGACCGCCATCGCCAAGAAGGGTGCCCGTACTGTGTCGGCGCGTAAGTGTACGTCCACAAACGCGCGTGTAACTGTTTGTCTTGCGATTGCGGCAGACGGTACGAAGTTGCCGCCTTTTGTTGTATTTAAAGGTGTCCCCGGGGCTCGCATTGAGTCGAGCTTGGATTGTGTTGTGCCAGAAGGTATGTTTGCAGCGTGCCAACACAAGGCCTGGATGGATGAAGCGCTTACGGAGAAGTGGTTCCAAACGGTTTGGAAGCCTCATGTTGTTGGGACGGAAGCCAGCCTTCTATTGTGGGATGATTTTGCATGCCACAAGACTGCAGGAATTAACCGATCCTTGGCCAGCGTTGGCACTGAATCTGAAATTATTCCCGGTACTTCTTGTTATCAGTACAGCTCTTACAAGTCCAATGCACCTATTCGATCGATTGCGTTTCGAAGCACTGTTGTCGACTCTGTAGTCTTCTACAACAATTGCAAATTTGTTCGCATACTTGGCTTTCGTGTTGACCAAACGACGGGGAAGAAAGCCGACATGGCAGAGTTGCTCCGCACCAATAATCTTGTAAACCTTGAGGGTTTCTTCGAGCCCATCAGCATTCAATCGCATGACCTCGCATCGAAACACAACCACATCGTTGACGGCCAGACTGTCACCGCAAACCTCGTGTGCAGGGCAGCTTCGAGTCCCTTCGCCGCTCGAGCAGCCAACAATGTCGACGGCCTTCAATTCCATCCCGAAGCAAATTGAAATTTGACTTTAACATGGTTTTACTGGTTAAATAATATCCAATCATGGCTGGGTAGTTACAAGTCAATGGTAAAGCTCAAGTTTGCTTAATCAGATCTGACTTTTTTTTATCTTGAACAAAGTATTGGAAATTTTCATGGTTACAGCTTCATGGTCAAAAATTGGAGTTACAGATGTACGGTAAATTCGGTAGTCCAGAGAGACACTTTCCGAGCGCACTTAATAGGCACAAGAACATGTGTTAGTCATTGGTGAATTTCCGAGCAAATAAGATCATATGGCTATTAAAATGCCAATGCTGAGTAAAGTGTGGTGCATTTAATGATACTGATTTCCCCCCCAGTTCGAAACGGGGCAAAATGAATTGTGTTTATAAACGTATAATATAAATTTCACGGGGATAGTTTCAAACATTCAAATTTTTGGGCGTTTCATTCCGAACAATGAAGGCGCGCATGTTCTTGGCGGACAAGCATAACTTGTACGCTGAGCATTTGAAGAAACCCAACGCCACGTACACCGAATTGGCTGTGTGGGCGATGGATGCGTTTAAGTTGATATCACCTCCAACCAAATCAACGGTTGGGAATACCAGAGGCACGACACGAAGAGCCAACGAAGCGATCTCAAGTCACGCTGAATGGACCGAGGTGTAGCCATGCCCGACCTCGAAGCCAAGGTCCTCTCATGGGTACTACGGTGTGAAGAACTGGGTGTGTGCGTGACTGGTGAGCTAATTCGCAAACAAGCAAAAGCGTACTATGACGAGTACGAATTGGTAACAAACTAGCCGCTTAAATTCTCCAAAGGATGGCTTTACAAGTTTCAACGCAAGCACGGTCTAACCAGCAAGCGACAACACGTCGAAGCAGGATCAACGCCGCAAGAAGCCGTTGACCAAGGACGCGAAAAAATGCTGGAGGCAACTACAGGTTACGAGGTCAGTGACGTGTACAACATGGACGAAACTTCCTATTTTTGATGCATGTCGCCGCACCGATCAATCACACGCAGCCGTGTCCCGGGTACCAAGAAGTCGAAGAATAGGATTACCCTCGCCCTCACCACGGGACGCCGACGGCTCGCACCTCGTTGAGCCCCTCGTCATCGGCAGTGAAGTCCGTCCCCGATGCTTCAACGGCCCAAACTGCTGAAAATCTTGGCTTCGACTACACATCGAGTAAGGAGGCCTGGATGAATGGAGCCATTTTCGACAAGTACATGCGATTGTTCAACGCAAGGATGGAGGCGGCAAACCGACGGGTTTTGCTTCTTGTCGACAACGCGTCGCCGCACAAGGTGAAGGAGGACACCGTCCTAACAAATGTCAGTTTGAAGATGCTGCCACCTAACACGACAGCGTACCTTCTACCCCAGGACGCTGGGATCATTGCTTCTTTTAAAGCGCAGTCAAGCAACGCCAGCTTCAGAACGCCCTGGAGCAAATCGACGCGGTCATGGCTGGCCGCCAGGAAAAACTGTACGAAGTCCCCCTTGTTGACGCCATGGCGTGGGCCAAAGATGCCTGGCACGATGTCTCGCAATCCACAATAGTGAACTGCTTGTCCCGTACTGGGATCCTACACCGAGAAGCCGGACTGCAGAATCCCAGGATTGTTGGCCACGAGTAGTGCTGTTAAAGTTGATAACCTTGAAAATGCATTTACTGTGAAATTTGTTCATAACTGTAAGCAGCCGTTTCGAACTGGGGGGAAATCAGTACTTACTCCTAAGTGTTAACTACTATTAATACTACGTAGTATGTACGAGTATGATATTATCCGTGGGGATATACCCAATCATCGAATTTATCCCACTGCATCACAAACAATAATTGTTGACTGCATCATGGTCACTAGCCCCAGCATTCTTTCACCACAACCGTACCCTTTCCCCCACGGAGACTACGTCTCCACCCCGGATAACGTACGTGTAATGCTATGCCCGGGGTTTGCGCATTAACAATCGTTTGCTATCGCAAACGATTGCCAATTTGCAAACTCTTTGTGGACTGTGTGTTGTGTATCCAAAAGGCATCCATTGTCCCAGTTTATCCCACTTGGGAATATCTTAACTTCACTATCAATCCGGTTTGTATCAGTGGAAACTGAGGGATGTTCATTAGATAATACAGTATCCGTAATGCGTAATGCTCTAAAACAATCCACTCCATCACAACAGCTTATGTCCCAACTAAGTACGCTCGAAAAGACTGCAAGAGTCTAAGTACGCTCTAAAATGCAGCCTCGCTCGGAAATAATCTTTTCCCAACACGCCCACTAATGGCAAATGAAATCAATCCCACTTCCGCAGGATACCTTTGGGGTCATGCCACCGTACCGCTGTAAACGCTTTGGCAGCCATGACGATACCTGTGGTAACAGCGAGTCGTGCCATGTCTTGCTCGCGGCACGGCACGGCTCGACGCTCTTATGTACGAGGAGAGCCTGCAGATCATTATGGCGGAGACTTCAAAGCTATAGCTAGGCATTGTTATCGTGCTTCTGATCAATCTACATGTTCCTACGACTCGTATGACCTAGCGCGCTCTTGTGCTTGGACATAGGGCATGTCGCCACCTCTGCCACAAATTTTGCTGGCGAGCAAGCAGATTCGTATTTATATGAAAATTAGTATGTAAGCATATGCCACTGTGATTGGATAGATTTGTCCAATCCGTGTGCGCTGAAATCCTCAAAATACGATGGACCCAAACACGACAAAACCATCACGTGGAAGCAGAAAACACGACAAAAGCACGACCAAAGTGCGATCAAATAACGACAAACTTACTTGGGAACGCATTTTGGGTTTAAAGTATGACGGTACTTGGAAGAGCCCCTAAATTCCTCTTGTGGAAGGATGAAACAGTCGTTCCAAGGCAACTGCAGTCCAAGTCCCACATCTCCAAAGTGATGTTTTTTGTTGCGGTTGCACGACCGCGCAACGATTGGGACGGCAAGATTGGATGCTGGGAAATTACCGAGCGCATGCCCTCTGCCCGTACTAGTCGCAATCGCCCTGCTGGAACTGAGGTCCTGACGAGTATCACTGGGACTAAGGATGTCAATCGGCGGATGCTCGTGGCCATGGTGGTGCCAGCCATCAAGAGGAAGTGGATTTGGCCCGCGGGAGTCGAAAATGGCCGCATCATCCTCCAACACGATAACGATCGTCACCACATTCCATCTGGCGATGCTGAGTTTGTGGATGCTGAGCAACACGGTGGCTGGGACATTCGCATTGAAAACCAACCGGCGTAGTCGCCGGATCTCAACGTTCTAAATCTGGGCTTTTTAAACTCGATTCAAGCCCTCAAGCAGACCCTGGAATGCCGAACAATGGAAGAGCTCATTGCTGCCGTCAAGTGCTCTTTTATGCTGCTTTCCCCTGTAACTTTGGAGAAGACATTCATGACACTGCGTCGTTCCATGAACGTGATAATTGAGGCGAATGGCTGCAACCGTTATGAGATCCCTCGAAGCAAAGTGAACGCCGAGGACGAATTGGCACTATCCATGACGAATTTGCGGCTTGAGGAAGAAGACAGGTTAGAGGAAGTTGCAAGTCTGTTAGGCACTTTGAACATGGATGTGTAAAACTTATTATATTTAGATTCCTCATACTTAGAATTTGTATAGTACTGCATGTACGCATGCAATATTTGCATAGCAGAGTGTAGTAGTATCCAACAGCGTGGCCGACATTCTAGCCAGAAAAACCCGCTACCGTATCGCACTTTCAGAGGATGAAGGACCCACATTGAAGTACATAGCACTTACGATGGATTGATACACTGCGCAACATACGATCGTACTATCCGCATACGCTTTGTTGTTGGACACGGTCACCCAGTCGACAGTGTTTTGCCCAGAAAAAATGTTTCACCCAGTCATTCCCACCTCATATATAGTACGTATCCCGTGCACTCTTCGCCTCCGTCGCCCCCAGTTCGGTTCTTCCAACGGTCAGTGCTTCTCCACGTCGCTTCACAGTTTAAAATAAACACAACTTTATGAATCCCAGCATACGTTTCGTGCAGAGATCGTTCAGTGCCACTAGCACACGTTCTCCCTGTGACTATAGTTTGTCAATGATGCAAGAGATTGCAACGAGCATACAAAAGTAGATATATTCCACTGGCAGAATGGCTTTGCGTGCTTCTATATCGCGAATCCCGCGGCGCTATTCAGATGCTGCACCATGATGGTTATTCATCAATTAACGATGTTTACCACAAACACTACACGAGCGAGTTTGGCCTTCCATAACCAAGGCGGTTGTATGTTCAACCAAGTGGGTGTATGTTGGCCATGTCGCTTTCATTATGGCACGCACAAGCTTGATTTAATTCGGCAAGTACGGTTCAATGAAGGCACGAGCAGCGCTGACGCGTTCATAGATACCTGGCGTGTCGAGCAGACCACATTTAAAGCCCCAGCTGACCACCCCCACCAATCGCACGGTACCGTTTTCTTCGATGGTCAGTGGTCCCCCAGAGTCACCGTGACAGGAGTTTTCTCCTTCCACCCCTGCACCCAACATCGTATCAGTCACTCGCCTGTAACGGTTGAGCGCAGCTGAGGCCCTGGTGTTGTTCCATGTCGTGACGCTGACCTCCTTGAGCACTCGAGATGGGGGGCCATTATGCCAGATGTTTCCCCAGCCGCGTACCCAAGTGAGCACGTCCGCCGGAACGAATTCAAACGACACCGCAACAGGTTGGGTGATCGAGATGTTGTGGTCCAAGATTATGATGCCCACGTCGGTGCCATTGGGGTGTTTGATTTTCTCGGTGACATTGGCCAGTTCCCCGTCGGCAAAACCGGTTAAATAGTGCGTGCCCACGACCACAGAAGGTACAACACCGTCCAAACAATGCGCCGCTGTCAAAACGACGTTGGGGGCGATCAGACTGCCGCCGCAAAAGGTCTCACCAACGGGCGACTTCTTGATCCCAACCACATAACGGTGTCTGCCGAATTGGGCTTCCTGGCCCCCAACGATTTCGAAACCGTCGCCAGGGGCCTCATCGCCCCAAGCGACTTTGGCTGGGACAACTTGGTCTTGAGCCAAGGCAGCGACGGCCACGGTGAAAGTGAGAAGGAGTGCGAACTTCATGATGGAAATTGGAAAATGAATGGTCATTCATCTAGAGCCAAGTCAATCAATCTTTACGTGAGACTGTGATTGCACTATTTATAGGGTAGCAAACCAAGTACCAAGGTTAACCAAATGGATGATTGCGATGTGTACAACATACATTATCCAACTCTCATCATTAACCCGCTAGTCAGTCATAAATATGCAACAGCGTGGCCGCTATTCTTGCCAGAAAACCCGTTGTATCGCACTTTCAAAGGATGAAGGATCCATATTGAAGTAGCACTTGCAGTACGGTGGATTGATACACTACTACACCGTTTTGCGGTTAATTTCAGCTGTTTTTCACTATAATTCGCTTAGCTTGCAGTAAATTTTACGAGACCACCGATATATTTCGGTTACCTCCATTTACTGTTAATTTCGTGGCAACCTCAAACTTTACGTTTATATTTCACCATCACCAAATATCGTATATTTTCAGTTTTTGTCAATATATTTTCACCCAGCATCCGATTAATTATGTCAAAAAGCCCAATCTTACAGGACACTTACTGTTGAAGTTCCACAGTGATCGCTACTAATTAGGATATGTATGACCTAATATAAATGTGGGATGACGTTTGGACGACACATGATAGATACTATTACGGATATTTGAAATCCATATAAATACTTCAAAGCACGTACTCCGAGTACTGCAAAAAGGTGTAGTAGTGTATCAATCCACCGTACTGCAAGTGCTACTTCAATATGGATCCTTCATCCTTTGAAAGTGCGATACAACGGGTTTTCTGGCAAGAATAGCGGCCACGCTGTTGGATATTTATGACTGACTAGCGGGTTAATGATGAGAGTTGGATAATGTATGTTGTACACATCGCAATCATCCATTTGGTTAACCTTGGTACTTGGTTTGCTACCCTATAAATAGTGCAATCACAGTCTCACGTAAAGATTGATTGACTTGGCTCTAGATGAATGACCATTCATTTTCCAATTTCCATCATGAAGTTCGCACTCCTTCTCACTTTCACCGTGGCCGTCGCTGCCTTGGCTCAAGACCAAGTTGTCCCAGCCAAAGTCGCTTGGGGCGATGAGGCCCCTGGCGACGGTTTCGAAATCGTTGGGGGCCAGGAAGCCCAATTCGGCAGACACCGTTATGTGGTTGGGATCAAGAAGTCGCCCGTTGGTGAGACCTTTTGCGGCGGCAGTCTGATCGCCCCCAACGTCGTTTTGACAGCGGCGCATTGTTTGGACGGTGTTGTACCTTCTGTGGTCGTGGGCACGCACTATTTAACCGGTTTTGCCGACGGGGAACTGGCCAATGTCG
>NW_009798346.1:117996-119969 GCF_000520075.1 Aphanomyces astaci | reverse complement strand
ATCACCCCATCCACGGTGACACAGTTGATGGGCACCTTGGTTCCCAACGGCTTCCGAAAGAAATGAGACGTTCCCCGCTCATTCGAATTCGCATGGAAGTCGAACTGTCGATCGCGGGCATATTGGCCATGCTCAGACTTGGCTGAATCGTAGGCTAGCTGAGCCGCAGCAACATCAGCAGCCTTGGAAACATCGTCACCGTCACCGTCCAGTGCCCGTTTTGTAGCTGCGAGACGGAGTCGCAGGTGGTGGAGTTGGGTGTTAGCCGATTCGATGTGTAGCCGATGGCATTTGATGAGCTGGCGTCTCATTCGTTTCAGCCAGCCATACCACATCGCACCATGGTTGAGGGTCTCGTCAGCTCGCATCTTGCCAAGAAGAGTGGTGGCCTCCATGGTGATGGCACGTTGGATGTTGGGATCGGACAACAGCTCTCGTGGTAGTCGCCAGTAGCCCTTCGTAGTGGGGCAGGGGCTCTGGGACAGAGTCACAGTGTGGGTGAGATGGTCGCCACCATAGCCATTCGGGTCATATCTGGCCTCGGGGTTGAGATGGGAAGCCAACTCGTCATGCAGGAAGAGGTAGTCCAGCCGGTTGACTCGCCCAGGGCCGCTGAACAGGCGTGTGGATGGATTGAGCTGACGCCATACGTCGACCACACCGAGTGCTGTGAGCCACTCCACACAGTCGGTTTTGCCATTCCCGTGACTTGAGTGCAGTGTCGAGGCATCGAGGGATGGGTGGAGAGGGATGTTGAAGTCACCTCCCACCAGGTGCAGACTGTCGTGTTCGAAATCACGAGGCAGGGCTGCAAAGAATGCACCACGCAGATGGGGCTCCACGGGTGCATAGATGTTGTGGATGTACACAGGCAAACCACTCCATTCAGTCCTGACCACCAGGTAACGGCCCGGGATATCGTGGTTGGACAGGTGAACCAATGAGGAATAGCGAGGCATGGACTTGTGAAAGAAGCTGGCTACCCCGCAGTGCCGACGGTGAACCGGGTCGGCAGTGGTTGCTCTTGGATCGTTGGTGAAGAGGGTGTAGTTGCCAGCACCAACCTCATTGTTGAGGTGGTGGTGGAAGGTATCGAGTTGTTGTGCATTGCGCATCTTCGTTTCTTGAAAGACGACGCAGGTTGGAGGTTTTTTGAGACGTCGAGCCACTAGGTGGCCATTGATGTTGAGGCCGTTCAGGTTGCAGGTGGTGATGGTGAAGGATGAGGTTGGGTCGAGGAGGTTGGCCGGTAGCACCTTAGTACTGACGGTTGACCACTTGGGTCATGGTGGAGTCGTCCACCGGGGTGGCAGTGTCATCCACTTCGTCAGTCGGGACGACAAATCGGCCCAATTCCTGATCCCATCGTGTGATGCCGATGTGTGGAAGGCTGACGAATCCACTCTCGTGAATGTCGTACAGGTGCGCCATGACTCGGTTCATGTCGTCATCACCATCAAACATCGTTTCCATGATGCGCCACAGCTCTTCACCAAGGTGGGTTGACATGAGGACAGCTAGCATGGTTGGAGCCGAGAGGGAGCGCAGCCCACGGTGCGCAGGGATGATCTCAATGGTGCATCCAGTGGACACCATGACGGCTGCATCGGATGCAAAGTAGAGAGGGCTATGGGCTGCTGCAAGCACCTCAGCCAGTGCCAGCACCAGTTCCAAGTCCAATCTGGACAGGGTCAGCTCGTCACCAGCTTCCGTCTCGGAAACGATGGGTGCCAGGGTGTCGGAGTGTTGCAGGGCCCGGAACAGCTCAACCACCGACTCTCTGGTCATCTTGTGTCCAAACGACTTGGTGTACAGCTTGTCAAATGATGCTGAGCCACCCCAGGTCGCACGGAGCCAGCGGTGCAACAAACGTTGGCGAATGAGCAGCTCAAAGGTGGGGCGATCTGCAGTGAACAGACGATGCAGCTGGACCCCAAAGTCCACTGGGTGTCGTGCCATCATGGTGCAGATCA
>NW_009798346.1:105538-114562 GCF_000520075.1 Aphanomyces astaci | reverse complement strand
TTCTACACTAATATGCACTTTTGTATACAATGAATGCGGGTGCGGTTGAGACATTGGGGAACTTCACTAGGCTAGCGATTCTAAGCCATACTTACCCTTGAGACACATTCCCAGGCAAGCATTAGCTAGGGTGAGTCTTAGGAGCTGGGTGTGGGCAAGGTGGTGGCAAGCCGTTACCCCCACCTGCCACATCGCTACATTCTCCCCCCTGACGTCTTTGTACACCTTGAAACGCCTTGACTCCAAGTCTTGGACGAGTTGCTTGAAGTGCACAACATGCTTGATGTCCTTCATCAGTTCCCACGTGGCTTCGCTTTCGGGATGTCCATGCCACTTGACCAAGTACTCCAACTTGCGTTTAAACTGGCACTTCTTGAGCAGTTTCTCGACAATGTACATTTCTTCGCCGGTGGTTCGTCTAGAATAACGGGAGTAGCTTTCGGGATAGGTCTGGAGGCAAACTTGGCTTCGTTGGGGTGATAGTGTTTAAGTCGATCGACGTTGAACACGTCATGAACACGTGACATCGAGGGAGGCAACTTGAGGCGCATGGCATTATCATTTATGAGACGGAGCAGGAGAAGGTGGAGACGGAACCTGGGTGGAGACCGAGACGGTGACACGTGATGCATGACCATCCGCAGAGGAGCGGCGCCGGCTGTTATCGCGAGTACTTCGATTGTTGGTGTCTTGGTTGCGCCGAGATTGATCGGTCGTTGATGTGCGGGCCGGCTGACAGCGGTCTCGCCGAGGATAACGAGTGCGTTTGGGTGAGCGGTCGTTGTTATCGTCGTCATCACGACGACGGGAAGTTCGGTGATGTTGCGCATGGTCGTCTTGAATGGCACGTGAAGAAGTCGACTTGCGGCCACCATGTTTTTTGAAGATGTTGGTAGGAACATGGGGACGAGGTGTGTTACGATTTTAGTCGTAGACGATCACATCGCAGCTGTCCATAGCATGGCCAGGTTGGCCGCAGTAGAAGCAAGATTTTCCAGGATTAAGATGACAAATGGCATGGGCCAAGACGGTAACGTGAGAGAGTGTGCGACGAAAGCCGTCGGAATAGACGGGGCAGAAGACGGGTAGGCAGGAGCAGCAAGATGTTGGAGACGGGTAGTCGAATCGGCTGAGCCATGTTGATCAAGCATTTGATGATACTTGAGGTCCACCTGAATGATTTCCATAATTGTGCGCTGGAGATCTGCGAGTGAGTAGAGCTTGCCAGCGTTCTTGGCCTGCATTTGCATCTTGCACAGAGACTTCCAGATGGTGGATTCTTCGACGAAGGCATTGCAAAAGTAGATCGAGTGGAATTGCTCCCAATAGAAGTCATGGACATGCTGAGACGTCATCGATGCGAGGTCGGGGGGGATCATGCCACGTTGACATTGCTTTACCAAGCTGGTCAGTGTGGCAAAAAGAACATGAGCGTCAAGACTGGAGGAGTACTTCAACTCGTTGATCTTCGCTATTAAGGTCGTCGGGTCGTGCATGTTGTTGTCAACTTCGTGACGTTCGAGAATGGCAACCCAAAGAAGAGACGGAGAGGAGTAAGAGTCCCACGCAGTGCGGACAGACGGAGCAAAAGACGATAGCAGATACTGTACGGCGTTTGCCCGAGCCATCGAGAGCATCTCCTCCAGGGTTTCAGTCGTCGCTGTGCGTAACGTGTCACTTTCGGCCTTGGCCACCAATGCTTTTCTCCCGGCAAGTCCGGCGTTTTCGTAGTTGTCGAGCGAGTAGGTGTCAGGGTTCATCATCCGATCGTAGTCAAGAGCTTCCTTGCCTTTCGCGTAGGCATCGCTCTTGAGAGTAGGAGGAAACCTTGAATCCAAGTAGTATCGCATGATCCCAATGCTGCTAGCATGGTTCTCGAATTAGGGCTTCCAGGCAGCGAACGATTGAGGGCTGAAGTCAAGGATGGCTCCGGAGTAGGGTACGATCGAGGTGGAAGGTTCATAATCAGTGAAGAGACTGAACGAGTAGACGGATGGCAGAGAAGAAAGAAGCACTGGCGCAGGTGTTCCGGGATTGTCAAGCAACGGAACAGATCACTTGTGTAAGAGGCGGTAAAACCAGAAGTGAGATTAGAGGTGGGAGTTCAAAGCCCGTTTAACTACTGGTCTATATTCGGGGACGTGATGAGATGTGATTGGATAGATGTACAACGTGGTGGGTTGTGATAGGCCCGATGTTGAGAGTCACCGTCTGTTTTATGAGTGTTTTATGCACCCATGATGGGTAGGAGACTGAGACGGATAGACTAGAGCAGACGTGAGTGAAAGAGAGGAGACACAGGGTTAGCAGAATGCACAACTTGACAGCCCGCTGTACTGCCCCGGATGGACGACCAAAACATGGCCTCTAAATTGTTGAACAACGACTATCAAAAGGTTAATTTGTTGTGTGAAGAAGATTTCGAGGATAAAGACGACTCTGGAGCTTTCCGAGAAATTGGACGAACGATTGACCCAAAGATTGATACTCAAAAAATGATATACGATCGAAGTCCTTTCAATCAAGTACACGAAACAAGTCGAGGAAATCATCAACTTTAACGTCACTTACTTTGATTTTGAAACACTCGTCACAAAAGCAGGCGAACATGTAGCATACTGTATCTCATTCAAGACTCTGACGTGCAAATTCTGTAAGCTACATTCAACCAGTGAAACTACTAAACATTTCGATGGACCTGATTTTGCTCAACGATTGCTAGAAACTCTACCAGAAAACAGTCATAACTTGCTCTGGGCTCACAATGCTGGTTTTGATCTTCGATTTCTGATGAAGCATGTAGCAAGCTTTAGTTCGAAATCTAACATCAGCGAATAAGGAACAAGACTCAAGCAAGCTCATTGGTTTTACAAGAGCTCTGAACTTGTCATCAAGTGCTCAATGAGCTTCATCAACTGAAAACTCGCCAAGCTGCCAAGTATGTTCCCGAAAGCAAGTGAAGAACTTCAACTCGAGAAAGATTCTTTCCCTCATACATTGATCAATGAAGACAATTATCCATCTATGTGGAAGCTTGACTATTTGAACTCATTTGTAGACAAGGAGCTATGATTGAAAATGCTACTAAAATTGGTGCCATTGACAATGGGCTACTCGACATTCAGAAATATGCCGCTCATTACTGTAACCGCGATGTTGATGTACTTCACGCCTGCTTTGAGGCATTCAGAACCATTGTTTTCGCCCCTGTTGTTATCCGGACAGGAACGTCTACAATGTGAACCAAAGCCGCCGGCATATAGGACGCGATTAACCTAATGAAATTACAATAGCCGCGTCCTAACCACCCATTCGTATTGTCCATTTACCCATAATTTGGAATTTTGTGCTGAATTGCCATACCTCTATCGATCGATTCTTAGTACTGAATTTTATATGTAAAAAGGTGTTGTGTGGTTATTACACTAACGTGACAGATCTGTGATTTGCCGAAAGATCAGTGATTTGCTACAGATCCGTCACGATAGTTGAAATCATACACTAATTTGACATTGATGGTGGTTTCCTAGAATCTGATTGGCTAAATCCTTCTGCCGATTCATCATTTGGATGTGTCGATACTAATTCCACATGTCGCTCCAGTTTAGAATGAACAAACAAAACACAACAATATAAATCCCATATTAGGTTTCGTGAAGAGATCGTTCAGTGCCACTAGCACACGTTCTCCTTGTTCATATAATTTGTCAATGATGCAAGATATTGCAACGAGCATACAAAAATAGATATCTTCCACTGACAGAATGGAATGGCTTTGCGTGCTTCAATATCGCGAATCCGCGACGCTACTCAGGTGCTGCACCATAATGGTCATCAAATTACAGTAACGATTTTTACCACAAACACTACACGAGCGGTTGGCCTTCCATAACCAAGTCGGTTGTGTGTTCAACCAAGTGGGTTGGACGTTGGCCATGCTGCTTTCATAATGACAAGCGCAAGTTTGACTTACTTCGGCAAGTACGGTTCAATGAAGGCACGAGCAGCGCTGACGCGTTCATTGATACCTGGGTTGCCGTGCACACCACAACCACGACCAAAGCTGACCACCCCTACTAAGCGCACGGTACCGTTTTCTTCGATGGTCAACGGTCCCCCAGAGTCGCCGCGACACGAGTCTTCTCCATGCACCCCTCCAGCACCCAACATCGTATCGGTTAGTCGAATGGGGAACAAAGCAGCCGAGGCCCCGGTGTTGTTCCAGGTCGTGACGTTGAGCTCCTTGAGCACTGGAGATCGGGGGCCACGACGCCCGACGTATCCCCAGCCGCGTACCCAAGTGAGCACGTCCGCCGGAACGAATTCAAACGACACCGTCACAGGTTGGATGGTCGTGATGTTGCGGTTCAAGATTACGATGCCCACGTCGGTGCCATTGGGGTGTTTGATTTCCTGGGTGACACTGGCCAGTTCCCCGTCGTCAACACCGGTTAAATAGTGCGTGCCCACGACCACAGCACGTAGTTTACCTTTCAAACAATGCGCTGCTGTCAAAACGATATTGGGGGCGATCAGACTGCCGCCGCACAAGGTCTCACCATCGCGCGACTTCTTGAGCCCAGCCACATAACGGTGCCTGCCTTGTTGGGCTTCCTCGCCTCCGAGGATTTCGAAACCGTCGATAGGGTCCTCATCTCCCCAAGCGACATTGGGTGGGACAATTTGGTCTTGAGCCAAGGTAGCGACGGCCGCGGCGAAAGCGTAAAGGAGTGCAAACTTCATGATGGAAATTGGAAAATGAATGGTCTTTCACCCAGAGCCAAGTCAATCCAATCGTTAACGTCAGACTGTGATTGCACTACCAAGTACCAAGGTTAAACAAATGGATGGTTGGGATGCGTACAACATACATACATCCAGCTCTTGTCGTTAATCCGCTAGGATGGACGAGTCATCGTTTGCGTCATAAATATCCAACAGCGTGGCCGACATTCTTGCCAGAAAAGCCCGCTAACTATTCTGTCGCACTTTCAAAGGATGAAGGATATCCATATTAAAGTAACACTTGCGGTTAATTGAGTTTGGATTATCATTTTTAAGACATTCCTCCGCGAGGACCGAACTGTATGATTGATACACTGCACGACATACGATCGTACAGTGTACTATCCGCATACGCTTGCCTCCTTCGTGGTTGTTGGTGGCCGAGGTTTTCTAGGCAGTCAAAGATGTAATCACGTTTGTACGACTTTTTCGGCGGCAAGTGCAGAATCCACACGAACCCACTGAGCGTTGGAAGAACCGAACAGGGGGAGAAGGAGAGGCGAAGGATGCACGGGGATTCGTACTATACTGTACCCATATCTTTGGTGGGAATGACTGAGTGAACATGTTTTCTGAGCAAAAAACAGTTGTGGGACCGACTGGGTGACCGTGTCCAACAACCACGAAGGAGGTACAGTGTAAGCTAATGCGGATACTGTAGTACGATGGTATGTCGCGCAGTACAGCGTATATCAATCCATCGTATTGCAAGTGTCACTTTACTGTTAATGTGGTTCCTTCATTCTTTGAAAGTACGAAATAGTAGCAAATTTTTCTGACTAACGTTATTTAGGACGCCAAAGATTATAATATAATTGAGTTTGTATTACTATTAATAGTATCGTTTATTTACATTTTTTAGGCATTCCTTCTAGAACCACATGTTGTGGAACAACTTCGCCAATTGTAAAGCTCCTGCTCCACCAGGGGCTGTGTGCAATATTCGGTTTTTACTTCGCTCAACGCTTCATACAGCACCTCGTGCTTAGAGCATCTCCAACGGGAGTCCCTATATCGATGTCCCCATCCCCAAAATCTGTTACAACAGTGGTATCATCGAAGTTACGGATAATTTGGGGATGTATCCGGGTGTTTTTGTCCCTATTTCGCTCGGATGTCCCAATAACTGAACATTTTGGGGACAAAATCGCCCGGATAAGCCCCAAATTATCCGTACTGTAACATTAAGTAACGGTACAACCGAAGTTTTGAGATATAGAGTTGGGATAGGGACCCGCGTTGGAGATGCTCTTAGACCGCATACGTAACGTGACGGGTGTGTAATTTGCAGAATGATTGGTGATTTGCTGAGCTCAGCAGGGTACATGTACTACTAATCGCCAACATGTGAGTAAGCTTATCTGAGCAAAACTTCGACAACAAGTGAAAACTTCGACAATATGTGAGTAAGTACTTAGTACTAGGCGTACTTAACAAGGACAAATTTGACAGGAAGTCCGATGGTCAGATTGATCGGCCTGTCTATGACGCAATGCAATGATGGCGATTAGCCAATCAAGCTAGTGATACAGTAGGCTGTGAACTGTATGTACAATCAATGTTCACTGTGCATCCCAAACCAGCGCCCCGCAGCAACAGCTGGGACTCCTGTAGTGATTGATGGCAGCAAGAGCTGTTACGGCGGGACGACCAATTCCCCGAGTGAGTGGGTGACACACCCACTCAATTGGTCAAAACCCACTCACTCAGGGAATTTGGTACTATTGACCTAAAACGTCCCTGAGTAAGTGGGTGGGACTAATAGCTTGCTACGATAAGTACAATCCTATCGTTAACGTGAAACACGAAGGCATACAACGTTGTACAGCGTTAATCGAACCAACGGTGAATGCTACGTACTGTAGGGGAGGCAGTTTTTCACTACCGGTAGTGGTGTTTTGGGGTTTTGCTCATGGATGGTACTGTCAGGTAGAGTTAGACATGGGGCTTCACTCGTGGTTAAATGGTGTGGTGGAGTTTTACTTAGTGGGCATTACTGGATTGTTGCTTCATAGTCAAGCAGCCCAGTAAGTGTAATATTACTCCATCATAGCTAACGTAAAACAAGCAAACAAGCCGTGGGCCCTATATCTTTGCGAAGGTAATCGTGTTAGAGTTTTACTTTGTGAGCTGTAGTGCTGGCCATACCATACAGTTCGAATGCCTACGCGTCGATACTCATGAGGCTAGATATATGCCCAAGCATGTAGCGACGTCGCTATCAACTCCCTACAAAGCAATTCTCGTTAAGTTCCACAGTTTAACCACGAGCAAAACACCTACACATGACATTTTCGGTGACCACCAGTAAAAAGTCAAATGGCCACAAGTTTTTATCCTATTAGTATTGTTAAACAGAACTTGTATTCAATGTAAGCTGTACCATCGCAGGTAGTAATTCGAGTAAGTACTGCTGGTGGCTCCAATTTCGAATTGTTTTGACAATGTCAATGAGTAATGTGAGTTAACGTTGTTCGTGTCTCCAGCTTCATGGAGTTGTCAGATGGATGCTCTTGTTTTATTTGAAGTGCATTTAATTCGCTAGACTTACAGTTACTGTTTGTGGCAGAGACATACACGAAGTCAAAAATTTATTTCGACAACTACAAATGCTCCTTATACGTCGAAGTTCTTCGGAGCATTAATCTATATACAAGTAACTACCTATTTCCCCCACCAACTTTTGTGTCCAATTTTCAGTGAGCTACGCGTAGACTTCACTTGGTTGTCGGGGTACCGGTAGTATCGTTACGTAGAATATTTTTTAAAAGGGAAGAATCGGAATGGAGTCGTCGACGAAGGGCTTAGTGATAGTATAAAGTTAAGGCTGCGCAACTACTATTAATATAAACTCAAATATTCTGTTAATAATGTATTTCAAAGCACCAAATTAATATGTCACAATAAAGCCCCCTGTCCGCCCCCTAAATCTAGTACATGGCTTACATCGCTATTATATGTATGTACAAAATATAGCTTGGATTGGGGCTGCGTTCAGTTGGTAAAATAATACATATACTCCGTAGTAGTTGGTGATGTGTGGCATAATTTCGGTCGGGCGTAGGAAGATGTGCTTTGTGTTAAGTGATTTGTGGATGAGGAAGTGAATACATATAATCTCCATAGCACTTTGCGAATTACACTGTAGTAGTCTCGATGTCAATTCTCCGGAGATCGTAACCTCGAAACCTTGTTAACTTGGGGGATGATGCCAACAATATAGTGACTTCAAAAAATCCCAGCTTTAATGAGAATATGATGCAATGCTGTGAGATTTGTTGGGTATTTGCGCTGTGAATACATCTTCGCGCCCCCTCATAGTACAGTCTAGAATGCAATGTAATCATGGGGGAAGGACTTTGAACAGTAAAATAAGGGGGGGCAACTAGCATTCAATCAATCCGAAGTAACATTACACATGAAATCAGTACCATATTACCACCGTGTACCAGCTCCCTTCACTTATCCCTACGTATACTGCAGTTTTTTCACTTATTGAGCGATAATTTTCGTTTAGAATTTCGTAAAGTGCTCAATTATGACTATCGTGTATCGCTAGTAAACACATGCACCTTACTGTCGGTGTGACGGGAGGTCATCAAGGCTTCAAACTATAAATTTTCAACTGTCAAACGTTTAAAAATCAAGTGAAGCATAATTTTCGGGAAATAATCTCGAGTGGCCATGATCAAAACTTCAAATGTTACGACAATCTTACCCTCAAATAATGCAAGCCATGTTTTTATTGGAGCAACTCGTTCCATGAACTACTGTACTAGTATTGCCGCAGAGCTGAGCACTCAGGAAATCACTGTAATAAATAATTTGTCATATTCTTATGCACAATCAAATATTATACGTATAGTAGCAAACAATGACTCTGGTGGTCGATACTTGACCATTCGCAACGTGCAACAATGCTCATCAATGAGAAATGACGCCGTTGATTCAACACATCAAAATGTCAAATTAATAAGGTAACTGTTATGGTGGGCGACTTAACCCAAGTCCCGCTATGACACAGGTGGTCCTCAACCGAGGCCACCGGGTGCCGACCCTTGGCGAACCGACACGAAAAGGCATAGTATTACTAGTAGTATTACTAGTAGTACTAGGACGTAGAAAACAGAACACCTGTCCCAGCCAACTGCCAGAATCTCACTCTTGGTTCTGCAACGTCGTGCTAACGTCAAGTCAATCAAGTGTGTGGTTTGCAGGGAGTCGGCACTCCCCCATTTT
>NW_009798346.1:98548-101840 GCF_000520075.1 Aphanomyces astaci | reverse complement strand
CAGAACCTTCCTAGTCAGTTGGGTGAAGAAGCGGGAGACATATGAGGACAAGCTACGGGCGAATGCGCAACGCATGGGTGGCGAGTGGCGTCGGAGTGCAGTGGGGTGGATCCCTTCCACTGACCGCAGCCTCCTGAAAGCTACATGCACCTATGTTTGGCGGGTGCCTGTGGAGCAACTCAGTGAGGATGATTACCGCGACCGCATAATGGAAATCGTCGGACAACCAGCGCCCAAGTGGACACCCACCAAGTCAGACATGCAAAACTACTGTCGGACGCTGAGTGTCGACCCCCATGGAGACGTGACCAGTCGCCTGGTGTCATTTATGGAGCGGGTTGATGACGTCATTGACGAAAATGGCTTACGTCAGCAACTCAAGGACTCAACTATGCTGAGAACGTTCGTGAAGGTGGTAGTAGCACGTGTCATACCCAGCTACCTACGCGACAGAGTCGAAGAGCAAATGAAGACCGTGCCAGCGAACGATCTGGTGGCCTTTGCGGATATCCTACGCGAACAGCTCGATCGAACGCATGACGCGGACATGGTCAATCAACAAAGAAACATTTATGGTTCGAAGCGTGGCCGTGAAGAAGACGACCAAGGGCGCCGCATTACAAAACATGCGAAGAAGGCCAACCAAGCTGTTCGAGATCAACGGGAATTACGAGGAAATTACCCACGTCCACCTGGTGGATACATCAAGCCGGAACGAAGTGCGGCGGTGTGGTCCCCGTCGACGCAAAAGCGAACGGGGGACCCACCAGCTACGAAGTATAGACCGCAGGCGAACTCGCGCCCAAGACATGATGATCGCAATGTCCCAGCTATGCGTGATGAAGCACGCCCTCGATTTGCACCCGGCCGGGATGACCGCGGCATGTTGTGCTTTGTCTGTCAGCAGCCAGGACATATGGCCCGGGAATGTCCCAATAAAAACGACGGGGATAGCGGCGTTACAAGCTGGAAGAAGGGCAAGAACGCCGTCAAGCGGTTCAAGGCGCGGGAACGCAAAGCGAATATGCAAGCGAAGCGAATGAAGAAACCCCCACCGCCCAGCAAGGAAAATGATGGACGTTGGGTGCGACTGAACAGTGTGCTGGAAGTTCCATACTGCCCGGACACCGGCGTAGACCAAAACATTGTGCCCCAAGCCATGGTGGATGAACTTCAAGCGTTACAGCCACAACTTCAAGTTGTCAAGCTGGCTGCGCCATTTGTGGGAACAGCATGCAATCAAATGCCATTCGAAACGAGCTCTTACGTGGACCTTACCCTAACGATGCAGACGGCCGCCGGACCAGTCAAGGTGCCAGGCAAGCGCCGCTGCTATGTGGTCAACGACGGAGATGAATTCCTCGTATCGGATGACACCCTCAAGACCATTGGTATCGACATCGACCGCCTGCTGGAACAGGTGGCGCGCCTGCAAGTGGATAAGGACGGCGATGACCTGGAAGAAGTTGGTGGCGATTACGTGGAATTGCCCCAACGATCGGCCGTCAGAGCCGCGAAACCATGAAGGTGGCGCTACCTGTAGCCAAGAATGAAGTCGAGGAAGCCCTACAAGGCATGATCGACGGCGCAGTCGATAACGGATTTCCAATGGAACATGTTAAGTACTTGTGGGATGTGCTCAGCAAGCATGACATCTGGCGAATCAAGTTCGACGGGTCAGACCCACCGGCGAAGGTGAAGCCGTTGAAGGTGACCCCGAAGGATGGGTGTGTTCCTTACCGATGCAAAGGAAGGAAGCACAACCTCCTGGAGGAGAGGTTCCTCAAGTTGTTTGCACAAGAACTACTCGATGCGGGCGTGATCAAGAGCAACCAGCAAAGTGCATGGTGCAGCCTGGTGAACCCAGTTTTCAAGCCAGATGGACGCAAGTCATTGAAGTCGGCCGACAAATGGAGCGACGAGGATGTGCTCAAGAACTATCGGCTAACCAACAACTACCGAGTAGTCAACTCACTGACCGAGCCGAAGGCAGGAACGATGCCGTTCCAGGCTACCATCCTCCAAAATCTACGAGGAAAGAAAGCGATGGGCGTGTTTGACCTGCCCAAGTGCTTTTTGCAGTTCCCACTGCACCCGGACAGCTGGGACATGTTGTCGTTCATGCTGAACGGATATGTGTACACCCCGGACCGAGTGAAGCAAGGCCATGTGGACAGTGCCCTCTACGTGCAATCAACGTACGAGGAGTGCTACAAAGACCTGCTCTACAAGAACATGCTGATCTGGATCGACGACATCTTTGTGTACGCCGACACAGTGGAAGAGTATGTGGATGCCCTTCGATCGAGTGGCCCAGTACGGGTTCAAGCTGAGTCCGGCCATGACCAAGCTGTTCACGGATCAAGTCAAGTGGTGTGGACGCATCATCAGTGGTGATGGCGTCACACGAGACCCTGAACGCATAGAACATCTGTGTGCGATCCCCTACCCCACGAATGCGGGAGAATTGCAACAGTTTGTGTGCACCGTGAACTGGCTGCGGGACTCGATGACCGAGTACGCACAGACCGTCGACCCACTGCAGCAGTGTCTGACGAAGGCCCTCGGCAAGAAGAAGCGGATCGCGTCTGATGTTCAGTTGGAACTGACCGACGGCGAGAAGCTAGCGTTTGACGCCGTGAAGTCCAAGCTACGATCATCGGTGGCCCGTCTCACCCGCGTGATGACGCCACGATGTGTCTGTTTACGGATGCGAGCGACCATGGATGGTCGATTGTGGTAACTCAAGTGGTGGCATTCGATGATGACAGCCCAGTCCAAGAACAACGTCACGAACTGCTCTTATGTCAGTCGGGGATGTTTGCGGGCGCTCAGAAGGCGTGGTCTGTCATCGAAAAGGAGGCCTCCCCTATTGCGCGTGCGTGCGAGAAGCTCAATTACATGCTTATGCGACCTACGGGGTTCAAGATGTACTGTGACCACAAGAATCTCATCCATGTCTTTGCCCCGGGCGAAGAATAGAAGGCGCACACACGCGGCAAACTCATGCGATGGGCTGCCATTATTGGCGGCTATCGTTATGAAATCATACACATCGACGGCATCCACAACCTTTGGGCGGATATGATGAGCCGTTGGGGTCAGCCGACACCCAAGTCTGGCGACCAAGCGGGTCAAAATACGTCGGGGCCATGGCTGGTCAAAGAAAGTCAAAGCGCGCAAAGTCCCTCCACCGGCACAACCAAAACTGCGACCGCTGGACAAAGACTTTGTGTGGCCATGTGTGCTAGACATCCGTCACGCACAAGACCAGCATGGCGAAACCAAACCA
>NW_009798346.1:57943-79377 GCF_000520075.1 Aphanomyces astaci | reverse complement strand
TACATAAATGAGTTAAATAAGTTACGTTAAGTTACATGTGTATTCCTGTTGTACGAAACCGTACAAGTAACGTTCGCCGATGAACCTTATCTTATTGCAATATTGTATACTTGCGTAGTAGCAAATTATAAAAAACTACCTGGTCGTTTCACACTTGGCCTTTCTGTCAGCATGGAGAATGATGTCGCTACGCACAAAGTTGTGTTTGGCGATGGGCATGAATGTGTCCCGTTCAAGATAGGAGAAGGCTACTCCGGAGCAAAACGCAACGTGAAGAAATGCTTCGTGTGCGTTAGTAATACGAACAGGGGAACTACCAAGTACTGTTCTATTTGTCTAGTGCCGGTCTGTGCCACAAACAGGGAACCCACAGCCCTCACGTGCTGGCAGCTGCTGCACACACCTGAAGTTCAGCAGCGATTGTGGCAGAAAGCCGTAAATCGCAACATCCGGCAGGCAGCTGAGTCACCGTCGATGAAGCGAAAGCGCGTCTCGGCTTTGAAGAAGAAAGTCAAACTGCGAGCCACTAAGTACAAAGAAACCAAAAGTAAATGAATCTCCATAATGTATAATGTAGCTTGCTTACTTCCGGCACACATATCCACCGCACACAAACTACACTACAGAACTGCATTTTGCCAGCGCAACGACCCATTGTACTGCCTCGGATTCGCACTGCAAGTTATGGACATGGACGTTGTGAGCACTTCCAGGGAACACATACCCTGCACATATATACTACATTAAAGAACTACCTCTGGCCAGTTGAATGAGCCATTGCGGTGCCTCAGATTCACTCTACAGCCTGAGTTATGGACATGGACGTTCATTCCTATCGTATGCACGTTTATTCTACGGTATTCCTTGTCACCATCCGATTATTTATTACTAGTACCCCGGAATATGTTCAGCTGTAGTGTCGTACCAACAATTCAGATGTAATGCAATTCCCTTTAAGTACCTTGATGCGCATCCACCTCACTCGAGACTCTACCTCAACACATAAGTTGACAGGTGGCGTCTGTTCTGTGGTTTTCAGCAAAATTTATGTGGCAGGAATGTGAACTCTCCCACATGTTGCCGCCGAAGGGCTTGAACTCCTCGACGAGGTCCAGGAGCCGCGTCGTCTCCTCAGATGAGAAGTTCTTCGACTTGGTTCGTGGCTTCCGTGCGTTCATCAAATGGGATTGCTAGCAGGATGGTCGGGAACCAAAAAATGACTGGTCTCTACCGTCCTGCTGACTGTCCAAGTTGTTGGACGCAGAGAATCGAAACACGTGAAGAACTCCACGTTGCGCACCACTCGACACAAACACATACTTGGTAACGGTTGTGTCACCACATGTGTTTGCCTTGTGCGGTGTTTGTGTTTGCGTTTATGTGATTTTTGGGGGACCCCCATTTCTCAAGCAATGACATTCCCAGAAGACCACCCTGACCGGTCCAATGATCACCTCCGGGGTTTTGAAGAAATTGGCTGAGTTATTGTAGAGTGTAGGCGAGGTCGGGGCGAGTACCCATGGCGAGGTACATGAGACTGCCGACGACAGAATGATAGTTGTGAGTGGCCATGATGACTTTGTCCTCGGGGGAATCAGTTCCCTGCGAAGTAGATAGATCGACTCCTGGGCGAGATGGAGTGGTGGCAGGGTTGGCGTCCGTCATGCCAAAACGTTCAAGGATTGTTTCGGTGTAACGAGCTTGATGCAGGAAGACGGAGAGTTCGGCGCGATAACGGACGACTTGCCAGTCAATAATGTCGGAGACGGGGCCGAGGTCTTTCATGGAGAACCGTGCAGACAGAGCAGACTTCATGGTGTTGACGAGGTCGAGGGTCGGCGCGAAGATGAGGAGATCGTCGACGTAGAGGCTGATGATAATGAACGACGTGGATGTGGTTTTGGTGAAGACACAGCGGTCTTTGTGTAGACGGGTGAAGTGTTGAGACGCCATGAACTCGACGAAGGTGATATACCAGAGGTAGGGTGCTTGCTTTAGACCGTAGAGACTGCGTTTGAGAAGGAAGACGTAATCGCGGCGAGACGTAGGGTCGACGAGGTCACCGAGGGGTTGATCCATGTAAATGGGGCGATCGATGGCACCGTTGAGGAAAGCGGTGTCGACATCCATTTGATGGCATTCGAAATCGTAGACGGCCATGAGGGTAAACAGGTAGCGTAAGACCTCAAGACGAACAACAGGGGCAAAAATTTCATCGTAGTCAACGCCATGCTGTTGGAGGTAGCCTTTGACAATGAGACGGGCCTTGTAGGTGCTTTTGGGTTTGACGCGGAAGACCCATCGGAGGAGAGTGGGCGTGAAAGTGAGGAGCGTCGAGGAACGAGTTCATAGGTTTTGTTGGTTTGGAGGGAGTTGAATTCGGCTTGTGCTGCTGCGAGCCATTGGTCGCGATCGGGGCGGCGCATCGCTTCGTTCCAGGTCAAGGGATCACCAGTGGGAACTTTAGCCCCAAGGAGGCGTAGGTGAAGGTCGGAGGAAAGACGGATGGGTTTAGTGGAGTGAGCGTTCGAGTGGACGTCACAGTAACCGTCAACAAAAATGACGAAGTAGGAAGAGCCGCCAATGGACTGAACACGGCATGGGCCACATATGTCGGAGTGCACGAGAGTGAGGTAGGTGTTGGCGCGGAAGACGGCCTCAGAGGAGAAGGGTTTTCGACGCGACTTCGCGTACTCACAGACGTCGCAGTCGAAGGATTTGAAGTTCCGTGTGCGATAGCCGGAGATTTAGGGGTGGTCGGCAACGAGAGAGCGGAAGATGGCGGCACTGGAGTGGCCAAGGCGTTCGTGCCATCGTCGAAGAAGGGCATCGTTGGGCAGACGAGAGACGTCAACTAGGGTAAGGGCGCTGGGTAGTTGATGGAGAGCCGAGGATTTTGGAAAGTAGGGAGCCGTAGGAAGAGGGTGGTGGGGTAGAAGACGAGGCTGGAGTAATGAGGGGATAATGTTGGGAATATGATTCGTTGGTAGACGAATACAGCAGAATAGACGGAGGCATACATATTGGAGCGTAGCATAATACGCCAGGATAAAGCATGATGTGCAATTGATCAATTACAAGCGTGGACCGGGAGCGTCGTTCAGAATGCATTGAGGGCTTGGTGGTGAGAAGGGAAATGAACAGACGCCGTGAAGGCTGTGCTATGTAAGGACGGTGGGTGGGATGGTAGGGGTGGACTGACTGGGTTCGCCACGAGGAAGGCTTTGAAACCGTCAAGCATGGCCCGGGTTGTGAGAGTGTCACGAGGTGGGAGAGGGCAACCAGAGGGTACTTCGGTGGCCGAGAAGGAGTAGAGCCCCAAGATGTTCACAGCGGCACGAAAGTAGTAGGTTTTGTCTAGGATGAACAGACAGTGCTCAGGGTGGTCGAATTTTACCTGATATCCGGAGGAGACTGCATGGCGCACAGAGAGGAGGTTGAACTTGACGTTAGGACAGTATAGGCCAAATGGCAAGGAGAGGAAGTGGGGTTCGGATTGATGGTCGGGACCCTTGGTGATGTTGCGCGATAAAACGGTCAAGTCCACGGGGTCGTAACCGAGAATGGGAAGTTGACCACCGTCCCCAATGGTAAGGGTCATAGAGCACGAGCGGAACATGGACAGGCGGAAGTAGGACTTGTGAGGCGTGCAAGAGGCAATGGTACCCGAGTCGATAATCCAGTCTTGAGAGAGTTGAGGACAAGAGTCAGACTTGTAGACGGTAGGAGCAGACGATTCATCGTAAGAGATTTTGAGACTGAAAGACCAGTCAACAAGACCGACGTGGAAGGCGAAGTGATCGTGAGTCGGGACAAGTCCAGCTCGCCATGCGTCAGCGGGGTTGGCCACCGGAGGTGTGTTGGGATCAAAGAATTCTTCCGCAGTGTCCTGTGACGAAGTGCGAGTATTGGCTTGAGCCCAGGGTGCACGAGGTGCGCGATGCGGTAGTGAGTTTTGGGTGGTTTGATGTGGTAGTTATTGGACTTGTCGTAGACGTGTTTGCGGAAAGCCTTGGCGACTAACGGCTGCATGTGTTGGACAGTAGGGTGGTAGAAGAAGCCTTCATTTTCTTCGAAAGCTCGGTCTTCGTCGCCACGATTCGGCCTTCCCGAGGGGAGGTGGAGCAAGTGGTTCATTGGAGTCGTTGTTAGAGTGGGAAGGGATGTGCCATGAGATGCCTACGGAGGAGTTCGTTTACTTCCACAAGCGTTTGGAGAAGTGGGCAGGACGAGTGTTGGGGATACTGTTGGCGTTGATGTGGACTGACAACGGAGAGATGGGACGAGGAGTAGGTTGAGACGTCATAGAAGACGAAGACGGAGGTTGGGAGGAGACGGGTTTGGAGAGATAGGTGGTAGAAGGAGAAGGAGTAGGTAAGCGAGCAGGAGATGTCCGAGAATGACTGGGCTTAGACGGAATAGATTTAGGACGTGGCTTGGTTGAAGAGTTCATGTGGGTGGTGGACGTGTTCGCTGAGTAGGGATGAGGAGAGCAACGCGCGGAGGAAGACTGCGGCATATAGTGAGAGGAAGTAGAGTTGGGAGGCCGCTTGGTTGAGGAAGCAGAGGTTGTCGTAGACGACAGGGGCAGTGGATGTGTCGCGGTTGTGAGAGCAGTGTTGGAAGTGTGATTTGGGGAGGCCCAAGTAGCATTGGATGGTAGAAGTGGTTTTGACGAGGGGGGGTTGATGCGGGATTGACCCGAAGAACGCATGGAGTGGGGTCGCCCCCGGAGGCACCAGCTGCTAGATTTCCATCAGGTAGTCGGAGACCACCTTCACGACCCGGAAGGGTCCTTTGCAACGCAACGTTATCTTTCCCGGATGCTGGCGATCCCGGCCCACCAAAACAAAGTCGCTCAACGCAAATTTCGCCAGCTTCATAGAACGTTGACCATCCCGACGGTTCCGGGCCTTAGCGCGCTTCGGCGCGGCCGTCTCTGCTACGTGCTTGTGCATAACGTCCAGAGTATCTGTAAGCTCAGTCTCTTGGCGTATCGTCCGGGACTTAATCCAGTCGATCGTTACCTCCCGGGGTTCGTCCGGGTGGACCAGTCCAGTCAGGGGAGGTGTACCAGGCAGGTCCGTAAACGCCGTCGTTGGCGCTTCGCCGTCCAAACGGTCGGCCGGCTGCTGAACTGTACCAGGGTAACACCCCCAGCCAGTCTCCGGGTTTCTAGCGCATCTCGCTGCACAGGGACTTCATTGTCCGGATGATGATCCGGTTCACCACCTCAACTGTCCCGCTGGCCGAGGGCCAGTGTGGCGTGACAAAATGGTGATGAACACCAAACATAAGACCCAGGGTACTGACCAGTTCGTTCTTAAAATGGGACCCGGAGTCGGATACCCAGGCCCTGACCACCCCGAACAGGCCAAACCATTCCATGAACGCCGCGGCCGTCTCTGCTGCAGAAGTACTTGCATGCAACCGAACGAACCCGCTCATGTCATCCTTGATGCCCATGACGTATTTCAGGTCTCCCGGATTCTCCGGGAGCGACAGCCAGTCGAAATGAATCAACTCATTTGGCTTCGTTGCATGCAGCCCTAGGATCCGTTCCGGGGCATGTGCCACGCCGTCTGCCGAAATCTCTTTCCCACACCATACAGTTCGGGTGGTGTAAAAAACACACTTCCCGGGGTGCAACTTCAGTCCGTACGCTTGGCAGATCTCAAGCACTTTACGCAAGAGGTGCAACAACTCGTCCATTGTCTGGGCATACCCCAACAAATCATCCAACCATCCGAGCAGTCCGTGCATCAGGAGGTCCCCAAATAGCTCGTCGACCACTCCTTGGCAATAGGCCACCGCATCGGTCTAGCCCATCAGGACCCGGGTCGGGGTCACAACCCCTACCGGAGTCATGAAGGAATAGTACTCCTGGGAGTCCGGGTGTAAGGACACCTACCAATACCCCTTTATTCAGTCCAGTTTGAAGTAGACTTTCGAGCTCTTCAGTACAACCATGACCACATCCAGATTAAGCATAGGCCACGGCATCGACACGGTACACGCATTGATCGGTCTCGAGTCAATCGTCATTCTGAGGTCTCCCGGAGCTTTCTTGGGGACAATCCTCGGGGCCTAGGCCCAGCGCAATCTAGTGTTGCGGTACACCAGACCCGCTTCTACCAGCTCCCGGACATGCTTTTCCAATAACGCCATATGGGTGGGAGGGTAGCGCCGCAGTTCCGACTTCTCCGGCAACCCCTTCCTTGAGGAGCATCAACGGTTCCACTTTGACCGGCGGGTCTTTCCCGAATTTCAGCCGGAACACGTCCCGGAGCTGCTCGACAGCTGCTATTGGCATGCCCGCGACAGACGCCTCTGCCACCTTGGCTTCCAGGACAATACGCACCGGACCATCGCCGTCAGGCGCATTTCCATGTTCTGGCGTTGCACACGCCATCCCTTCGTCGTCGTCGATACCGTCTGACAAGGCTCCCATCCACAGGGTACGGTGCATCGCGACTCCCGGAGTCGTGATCGTCTGCTCACCGAAATCCCATACGGCATCCTGCCAGCGTGCATTCTTCAGCAGTGTGTACTCATTGTAGCCCAGCTTCTGCATCACAGGCAGACCCAGCGTCAGCTCAACGGGTGCTACGGTTTCATCGACACAGACCAGGAGCCCTCGCAACATCAGCGGCCCACACGTGGTCTTGAATTCCAGGCTGCCCAGGCGAACTTGTTTCGTCACAGTAATCACTTGGCTGTCCGCCCCGTACGGTCGTAGTTCCATCGGACACATGACCGTATTCTCGGGGAGCTCCCGCAGCCAATAGCGCAGAAAACAGGCCTCCGGAGGCCATCAACAAATCAGCTCCTGAGTCCAGGAGTGATGCCTGCGCGGGAAGGACACCGACCACAATAGTCGGGAGCTCAGGCCGTTTCGCGTCCGGGACATCCGTCTCCTCCATCGCCACGCGGCCACCAGGTGCTCCCGGGGCTTCTTTCTCGCCGCTCCGACCACGTTCGAACGTACTTCCGTGCGCTCTTAGCAGTTGCTTGATCACTTCGGGGGTGATCCCAGGACATTCCCGGATCTGATGGCTGATCGACTTACACTCAGTCAACCGTTGGTCGGTGCGTTCGGAACAGGTGGCAGGGGCTTCGCGTTTCCCCTCGGAACCCTGGGTCATCGCAGGATCTTCGACCCGGGCGTCGTTGGTGGATCTGGTCTCACAGGTGGCTTCAACGCTTCATCCTAACCCACAAAACGCTCGTTAGTCCTGTCGGTCCCGACGGATAGCCGCAACCAAACCATCCAGCATACGTCCGATCGGGGAATCCGCGTCCGGGATGGACATATCAAAAATAACAGCAGATTTAATCCGCTTCTTCAGAGTGACCAGGGCCCGTGGATTCACCTCGTAACCTTGCGCCCGCAAATACGTCACCGGTATCCTTTCCCATGTCCCATTCGGCAATAGTTGCTTCGTCGCAGGATCGATAAACGCCCTCACCGGCATGATGAACGGTCGGATCCCGATGACAGTCAGGGCATTCATCTGGCTGATATACAAGTTGTACGCGTCCATAAAAACGTGTCGTTCTTCCTTGGTGGGTCCCTTGAACGTCGGGTTCTTCGGGAGGGCCGGGTCGTTGTGCAGGTGCACGTCGCTCTGTCCCATATCCATATCTTCCTTCTCCGGCGCAAGTCCGGGAGTCGTCCCGGATATATACCGCCAAACTCGGGGGCCGCAAACGTTGCCGGTCACGTGTAGCTCCATGCCTCATCAAACGCCACCGGTTGTCGCCTTCCATGTGGTGAGTGAACCAGCCGCCGCGCAGTCGCACTTCTCGGGAGCCTTCCACGGTCTACAAAGCAGTCCACGCTCGGTGCACGGGCCATAGGACTAGTCGAGCGATCCGACCAGGATCGGGCTCCGACAGATTCCCCGTGGGCGCTACCAGGTAGCTACACGTCCAAGACATGCTCGTTTCCTGTTCCAGGAAACTTTATGCGTTCAGTCGCTAGCGTGTCTATAAGACAGCTAAAGAATTATTTGTTGTCTTGCGCCGATGTTTGCAACCGTCGACTACCGTGTTCACAACGGTGACCTCGATGACAAATCCAAAAGTAACTTCATTATCCAGTCAATCAGTCAGTTCCCTCCTTTCACTTCACTACTCACTATCAGTTATGCATCGGTATACAGTGTACCATCAGCTCGGAACATATGATCCAGGCATACTTCACACTCCTCAAATGTCGTACTGTTCCCGACCAACATTCGGCTACCCACACTGAGACACGGGGAGTTGAACAGAGGATCGCCCTATAACATTAGTACAAAGTACTACAGTACTTCACATCATGCCGTATAGCTACTAGTACAATGAGATTGTTGCATTCTACATTTACTCCGTACTTGGGGAAGGGGACATCGATGAAGCACTTGGTCTAAGAGAGAACTTGGTTGTGCTACTGCGGTTGCGAGGTATCACGGATTTCGTTGTAAATTATGGTCTGTATGTGGATTTCAAGGGAGTTGAAAGTAAATCTGCAACTACACATCAGATGTGCTGTCATTTTGCTTCTTCCATAGTGTAGCTACGATACCTACATATATGTATATCGAATCTTCGTGATGTAGGAACACGCCGCTGCGCTAGTGTGCTGGCAGAAATTAGGGATGGCACTTCGCGCATGAAATATCACTTACCTCGAAAGAAATGAAATGGATACACAACGACGTGCCCCACGAAATGCCTGACACCTCGGAACCCCGGCGCTCTGGAACCTACAGTACAAAAGTTATGTCGGAGTGCAGTCTTCATTTTCAGGGGTTTGGCGCATCACCAGCGATTTGCTATCGCTAACCGCGGGCAATGCGCCAAACCCATCACGAATAACAGAAGCAGGCATACCTCCGCTAAGCTGCGAAATGCCGCGGACCCCAACGCAGATGCAGAAAACGTTCAAGGTGCGACGAACTCTTAGTTATAGTGGCCGCCTCCAATGTGAATTAGAAACTGTTGCAAATCGACTTCGCGTAGCGAGTTGATCCCGTTACTGTAGTGTTGCACTAAGAAAACCACGTTACTGTTGCGAGCACATTCTCCGGACACGACCGCCGCAAGTAACCCTACACCCACAGTTCTTGGCAAAATTTTAATCAAATAAAAATTGTGAAAAGTGTTCCTGCACCCACGGCTTTCGGTAAAAAATTGATCGCGCAACACATTCGTGTTGAGTGCAATGAAAATAGTCGAATGTACCTGCGGGAATGTCGTTGAAAAGTGCGGTATAAGAAGTAGAGGTACAGTATGTTGTACCTGCCAGAGAGTACCGGTACCTATGATAGACATTCGCGTTTGGTTCAGATAATTGAATTAGTGTTGCACTGAGAAAATCCGGTTAACAGATAATTTACACCATTGAGTTGACCCTCAAAGGTACATTTTGACCGTTCAGGTTTGGACGAATAT
The DNA here is from genome assembly GCF_000520075.1 of Aphanomyces astaci. Taxonomy (NCBI): domain Eukaryota; phylum Oomycota; class Saprolegniomycetes; order Saprolegniales; family Verrucalvaceae; genus Aphanomyces; species Aphanomyces astaci. The sequence goes on along the minus strand of NW_009798346.1, from coordinate 69,939 downwards.
ATGATCTTGATTAAATTATGCTGGATTATATTGACCTCAATTTTCATCTTGATTTAACTATGCAATATTATCTTGACCTAGATTTTTATCTTGATTACAATATGTGACAATATTGAGGCTCCGGACAGACAATTAATCTCGTGGGGCTGGTATAGCTTACTATTAGCGTAAATCCTACCAGTATTAACTCCTCAGAGTAAACAGAAATCGTTTCATTAACAAAGCTACTGAACCTCGTAACACACATTTGATGTGAGATTCCAGGCGAAATTTCACACTACTACTCTCTTCAAGTTCAACATCTATGACAGCTGTACAGTTCACGTTTTTGACGTCTACCAGAAATGTTCGGCCTTACATGTATACGTTGCTAAAGGTATCTATTATACTTCTACATAGTACTTGTAGTATGTATGAGATGGGTCCGTGGCACTTTTTGGGACTCTTCGATGGAGGGGTTCCTTTACTCCAAATTGCTAATACAATAGGGTTTGTTAAAGAGGAGAACTAGTCCAGTTCGTAGGACTTAAAATCATGTCATTAGTTTTGATGGAAAATAGACTAAAAATGTGAAAATATCCATAGGCTGAAAAACAGGAAGATGTGGGAACAGGACACAAACACATCACTATGACGAATTCAAGGTCCTTGATTCCTTCATATCATAGTGTGCCATTGTCGAGGGGATACATGCGTCTTCATTCAAGTTGTCACGTGCGAGTCAACCAGGAACTGAATCTGACACTTCAACGGAGTCAAATGGCGTGTACATGTGCGCGCGACAGTTACGTATTATTATTGCTTGAACATCTTTATATTGATATTTTTATGATGATGGATATTTAATGGGAAATACCTATAAAGATGTAGCATCGGCAAAAATAATGAAATATCTGGCTGGCTATGGATCCCCTTGGTGTAAAATTCAACTCTACTGTTCTGTGTAACAACTGTGCAAGAATTCACGTATCCGGTTGTTTATCCGGCGTTATTCAAATTCCCCGAGAATGTAGTTTTGGACGTCCAGCAGGGGTCAGTCACCCCCTGCTGCCGGGGAATTCCTCGCATAGAGTACAATTAATCATTACAGTACAGTACAGTAAACGACGAAATTTGACACTGTACAGTATACAGTACAGTACAAGATACTAATACAGTACTACAGTACCGTACTAAGTACTGTAGTAGTACTACTGAGTACTCCGGAGTAGGTTCAGTAAAGCAGACTGGTACTCCGGAGTACTATAATAGTACTGGGTAATGTAGTACTATTAATAGTACATACATTATTAATACCATGTATTGTTCCAGTAAATGGATGTACCGATTGCAGTGTGGCTCAGTAAACAGTAGAGTAATCGGAGTACTAGTAGTTCTAGTACTTGTAGTACTGTACTCCATTCGATGAGAACGTAAACAATCATTGATTTGCCGAACATCTTGCCCAATAGAATGTCAAAATTTGATATGATTGGATAAAACTATTTTAAGGAGGAGTGAAACCCTTGTTGGTTAGTTAATAGACAGATTTCTCAAACGCCAGTTCTATTCTATCCGCAACCTAAAATTTAGAACTCCGATAGGTTGCAACCTTGTGCAGTGCGAATTTCGCAAATCTTCCGCTGCAAATTGGTTTTATCCAGAAAACGTTATCCAATCAAACGTGGTTATTATTCTTGGCCATCATCACTCAATAATTATGCTGGCTGGAGTCCCTCGGTAAATGACACTTCCAACGCATACAAAGGAGAGAATTGTACGCCTACAGTCGGATTGGAGCTTACTAGTTGGATTCTCGCCCAGCATCAATGAAGCGTTACCATCCTACCCACTTGCAGCATCATTGCTAATCTGGTTTCGGGTTTCGCCCGCGAGGTCGACGAAAGACTTCACGTCATTCTCGTGCCGAGACAAAATAGTGAGGTCCTTCGAGAGTACTGTATGTGAGGACGCCGTGTTCAGAGCGACGTTCTTCTACCACATATGACATACTCATGAAACTCTAATGCGATTCACCTCGCCATCCCGGGCTGTCGCCATGGATGGTACCGGTATGATCAAAACACAAGCGCATCCAAGGTTATACAAGAAAACCCACCATTTATGCGGATACAGCAAATGGGGAATCCGCTGCAAAATTGGCAAATTTTACAGCGGCTTTCATTATTTATAACAGGTTCAGTTTTATCCTTATCGAATTTGAGAGGATAGGTTGCGGATAAAATAGAACTGACGTTTGCGAAATCTGTTTAATATTACTAGAGGAATTATAGAATTTCAGCCTTATTCAGAGGTTACAGTAGTACTAGTACTGTACGTTGACCTATGATACTTACACATAAACGAATAGTAACTGTATAAATAGATATTTGTATTGTTTGCTTGAGATATCACCAGTACTTTACTGTTAATCAAATCTATATTTCGGCAAATCAATGATTCACTGTCTGGAGGGTCATCTTTACAATTATATTACTTCAATTCCAAATATTAATTGCCTTCTAACTGAATCGAGCTAACTGTAAAGATTATCCATCCAAAAATGTACTTAAGTATGTATCAAGTGAGGATTCGAAAAAACAACTGAAATATTCGAAAATGAAAATGAAGCAAAATCGGCACATGAATGGTCGGCCACGTTAGTAACACTACTGTAGTACTACCTCCGTATGGAATGGGTTTAGTTTCGAATATTTCAATTGCTTTTTCGTTTTGTACTATCCTCTATTTTACCCACCAGCGTTACGGCTTCTACGATTCGTTGCACAGTCCCCGCCCGACCGTCCTGGGGACCTTGCAACGCTTTGTCGATACCTTGGAGGGGTGTCAAGGTCAATTAACAGTCGACGAGACCATCGAGGGGTATTTATTAATTCGCATCATTTTATAGAAGTGCTTCCAACCATATGCTCAAGAATAACCTGCCCAAATTTGATGGTAAGAAATATGAATGATACGAGTATTATGTCATTACAGGTGGCCCATCTACGATATCCGTAAGAATGATTTGGTCGTCGTCGCTTTCTTCATCGTCGCTTGATTCGTCCTCGCCTAGTGCAGGCTCATTTGCAGCCTCGTCGGCGGCTTCCAGTTCGAGCAGGTACGTATTGAGATCCTTTGTGTGGCTGATACAACGGTAGATCACATCGCTTGGGAGCTCACTGAAGGCCAAGTCCAGGCGCTGCTGCACAGCTTCCATGGTCGTCGCCGTCGTGTATTGTCGCCCAAACGCCACCCTTCAGGTAGGCCCACACGTACTCAATTGGCTGCAGGTCTGAATGGTATGGAGGCGTGTAGACAACTTCAAAGTTTCGCGCTCTTGCCATCGCCACGACCTCAGGTAGTACGTTCTATCGTACATGTGTTTGTACCTTGGACCAAATCACTGATCGGTACTCATTCGAGGACGCTTCTATTCCGAAGCACTGGCAGGCCGCCAGCAAGTCTTGCTTCTTCCACGTTCTATTGGGCGTGTTGTGTAGGACGCCTTTGTGATACGAGGCGTTGTCCATGGCGATGACGGCGCCAGACTTGCCAAGTACGTCCAGTTCATCCATCAATTCCTTCATCCAGTTGACGAAGTAGGCATGGTTAAATATGCCGTGATAGTCCTTGGTTTGCCGCGAACCACCACGGAACAACACCCTTGTCGCGAGCAGCTTGGATCCGTCAGGGTCGTCGTCGAGAATTCCGGCGATGAAGCATAGCCGCTGCCCTTTGTGCTTGGGCTTGGGTGCCTGGTCAAGCTCGTCCTCGGGGTAGTACAGGCTATCGTTGTGCCGGGCATAGTTGTGGTGGATGTACGATTCGTCCATATATATAACAGGTCGATGAGGTGTTAATTCAATCGGACATATATTTAATGTAATTATCTCTAGCAATAACAACTTTACAATGAGTCGCAGCACTGCTTTTGTCTTTGGAACTCGAGATGTATGAGTAGAATTGTTAGCAGGTAGTTGTTTGATACTTTTGTATCTCTATACTGCTTCCATACCTCATGAACGACCTTTTTACTACGTCCGAGGATTGATGCAATGTGTTCGGATGCGGAATCAACGTTTTCACGTCGAAAGTGTGCGTGCAACCGAAGTATGTCCAGCCGTTCTTCTTTTTTTAGTGCTCGTGGTCGCTCACTCTTCACGTACGACATGATCTCGTCGTCTGTGATGGTCGAGTTGCGAGGCATGTCAAAGTGAAACTGGTGGTGTGCACCATATATGCGATTATCCGGATGTATTGGCGACGAGAGGTTCGGCAATGAATGGTGAGGTGAAACTCTACACATACCATAGTATTAGTTTTGTCAATATATTAGATTTGATGTGTAAATCTGAACCTGAAGTGTAATATTTTTCAATGCAAACTCGAAGGGAATTGAGTTTCAAGTGAAATTAGCAGTAGAGGCGGAATCGCCGTGAAAAACTGCATCGGGGTGACTTTGCATAGATGTAGATGTTACACGAGAAAACAACCAGAAAGCCCATAAAAATACCTAGATATTGCATGCGAGAAAATAATAAGGACTAGAAAAAGGACGCATTGATTTCATTCCTAAGCAGACATTCGCTTCATCCTCCTGCAAGTCTCGAATTCTACAATACAACAGTAGTGTCGATGGAAGATAAAACGCACAAGTTGTTTGCGTCGTCGTGCACCACATTGTAGTAATACCGTTAACGTTAGAAGTAAATGATGAACACACGAGAAGACTGCGCCCAAAGCATAATCGGTATACAATAGTTTACATGGGGTGGGAAGGGAACACCATAGTCAAATATGGACACTAATTTGACGTATGTTATGTGTGGATAGCATGGCGAATACGACAACTCCATCCGGCATTGCTGTGATTGGCTCATATGACAATGCCGACAACGCCCTGATTGGTCAATCAAAAGGAATATTGGATACCTTTGCCATCCAAGAAGTAGAGGGGATACCCCCTCTACTTACATTGGTCCGCCAGGTTTCCCTATTGGACATGAACCTCGCAAAATAAGGGTATCGGTCATTGCAATTGGTCCCGAGTTCTATCCCCTGCAAGCGCGAAATTAAGCGCATGCAATACATAATATGAAAATGTTTTACATGGTACAACTACGTTTTCTAAGTCTGACCTCTCGGAGAATTCTAGCATACGACGCAGTAAAGCCCGTATACGCAGCTTCAAATTGATCAAACGTTTGGAACTTGATGAAAGCCATGGCCAACATCAGCCGCTCAGAGTACTTCTTCCTGTCAAGTTTAATCATGTCCTTGGTGTAGTCTTTCAGCGCGCACACCAAGCCAATGTTTGGGCCAGCAACAAACCATTGTTGCGACGCCTCACGTGCCGAGTGAGCAGTTGGGATTGACTTTCGTGCAACATACCTGTCCATTGACCGTTGTGTTCTCACTTTCGTAGGAACATGTCTGCCCACAGTGTGCTCTTGCAAGGACGCCTGCCCAACAGCATCCACGGAACGGCAAGCCGACAGCGTCGAATGCTGAAACTTGGAGGTACGAAGCAGGTTGCGAGGATCGATGTCATTGCTAATGCTCTGAGTCACGAGGTACTTACAACAGGTATTTGCGTCCATCCAACGACACCACAACGAAAATGAAGCGGCGCTCCCTTGATTCGAACACACGGTAAAACGACCCCAACGGCGAAGGCTATGCAGTGATATTCTAATGGGTAGGTCGGGCGTTGCATCCACCAGGTCACCCAACGACTTGCGCAAATTGGCTTGCTCCAGGCCACGGTACCACTCAACCTTTGGCACCCCATTGTGCTGCATTACGACATTTGGAAACACAAAGGCGGTGTTTGTCAAGTTCACACAGCAAGCCTGCAGCTTGGCAGTATAGTCGTCGTGGAAGCCACACACCAGAAGGCATGGGAACGAAGATTCGTCAAAGTAGTACACTTGACGGTCTTCCTCGACGCCAGCCTTCTTGTGCCGTCGCAGTCGTACGGATAGGTACCTTCCGTTTGAATCCGACACGATTTGCACATCATTCCACCGTAGGGCAAGTACTCCACTCATGCGGAAGCAACCGAGAAAGAGAAATCGCCGCATAGAGCCCAAGAACGGGTGCAGACTGGCCAATGCGTTGACAACTGTTGAGAGCTCCTGCGCGGTGAGTGGGTGGGTCTTCTTTTCCTCGTCCACATTGTTCTGCTTGTTGTACTTCGGGAGGCCAACGATGTAGTGGCGCACGGCTGTGTCCAGTGCTGGGTCGGCGCCATTCGTCTGGCGTTGAAGTAGGTAACAAGGGCTGACTTGGCCAAGTCGATGGTCCTCGCCTTCTTGCCCTGGCTGTACAGGTAGTGAAAGAAGTCTGTACACTCCTCAGTCCCAGCCGTGGTAGGGTCAATGCCGCCTTTCTGTGTTTGCAGAAGCATCTCGAATTGTTTTTGATACGTGGTGTAGGCGCGTTGAGTAGATGCCCCGTGAAAAGATTCATGGATTGCCTCCTTCGATGGGACCGTCGGCTGCCGCCTTGGAGTCATGTTGTTAATGGTAGATACGAAACCTCCTTCTTTTGGATTATAGCCAATTAAATCTTGTTATTGCATTATGTCGATGATATGTGTCTAGACGACAGACACATCGACCAATAGGATAGTTTCCAACGCAGGTCCCTATCCCAACTCTATATCTCAAAACGACGTTTCTTCCAATTACAGATCATTCTCTTGTCGGTCATAAAATACGCTAGAAAATGTCGGTTCGATGTCGGTTGCTACCTACTACGTAGTACTTCGAAGTATATGTATGGATAACTTGGCGTCAGCTAAAGATGATATAAAAAAAACAATAATACGACAATTCTATCCGACATTAGTCTTATTGGTTAAAAGTTCAATACTTCGTACCTTTCATTGGTAGATGACTCTTCATTTTAAATACAAAGACCAAATGTCGTATGTTGGTTTTTATACAAGTCTCTGACGAGGTGAGGACATGAACCGTGAGGAGCAGACTCTGCACGCAATACACGTGGCACACGGCGTGGCTCCGGGTACCACGTGTAATGCGCGCAGAGGCTGCAACGTGGATTCGCACCCTAAAGTTACGTTTGCGGTTCTTGCTGTGTCCCATGGAGGCATGGGGACAGAAACCCTGTCACCTCCAGCGTTGTTGCAATCGCTTGCATTTCCAATGAGGAATCTAGAAAGGGTACAGTTAAAAGACACCATAATGAAGATACGCGGTACGTTGGACAAAAAAGAGCGTGGCGTGGTCGACGTGCTCTTGGGTCGCGTCACCAATTTCGAGTTATTGACGTGACCCCTCGGTTTAGTGGTCACACCAACATCAGTGTGCTGCAGTGTACTGATAATTCCTGAGTTTACCATCGGCACACGTCCCAACTGTGGCACGGCCATTTCGCCTGGTGACTGCACAGTACATCAACGTGATCACAGTGTCGGGGATGACAGGATGGCGAGCTTAAGTGGTGTCGGCTCAGCGATGAATAGCCCCGAGTGATGTAGAGTTTCACTAGCAAGGTCGATAAGTATGTCGTATGTACTGTCCAACATAACTCCGATTTGCGATTTGGTGTGTCAGTGAAGTTGTTACTAAAGAGGTTGTTTAACCCAACCACAGGAACTGACAAACTGCTTCGTGCCCCAGTCCAGTGGCCCTGGCAACACCGCGTTCCTACGGATTCACAGAGGTGAACATGCCTTGTGGGTCGGTGGACGATGTCAATACAACGACCAAGTAAAGTATCTTGGATTTTTGGAATGCATCGACGTACAGAGTCCTGTTTGCTGGCGAGGGGGCTAACTATAAAGGTACACGTACACGTACTATTATAGTACGTTCTATATTACGAGGAGGAATTACCTTGGTTAACGTTACTTTGCGCAACACAAGCCACTCATCAGGCATGCTTACCTCGTTCCTTGCTCGCCAACGATACCGAAGTACATTAAGACTCCGTGGACATCGTAGCGAGCGTGACCATTCACTGTAAAGAACCCTACCGATGGAGTACATCTGCACTTCTAGATTTACATTGATAACTCACTGGTGCACGAGTTTGACACCGTAGAATAAGTTTGTGAGCTCTTAATTACTTCCCATCGCCTCAATCAACTCTGTGGTGAGTGTTTTGTGATACCTGTGAGGTCGCTCGCAACAATATAAGTGAACTTAGTAGTTGTAGTATTGAAAATATGATTAATTAGTGTTGTGGTGGAAGGGGGCACATATTGAAGGGAGGTCGCAGTTAGTGTTATAAGCATCCCCACAGTGCAGATGCTAGCAGTAGGGATGCTTGTAAACACTGTGTGCTAACGAGTACGGTGGTTCACGTTGCGAAAGTAAGTGGATATGCAGAGCTGGAGAACGTGGTTAGTGTCGTTTGTTGAATGAGGGACAATTGGAATCACTACTGGAGGTAAGGTGATGTTGGCGTAGCTACAGTAATGTTCAATCAGGACCTACTTAAACGCAACCCATTACTCTTAGCCGCATTCGTACGTTTTAAAAGTCGCAAACGTTATTGTGTGGAATGGGCTACAAAAGGGATCCCACCATTGGTCCCCATGCATCATGGTGGGGCTCCGGCTGACTGCCACCGACCACAACAGTACTCCTGCTGGTTCGACTTGCCGTTTTATTTATGCTGATCAACACCATTTCGTGTCTCGGCAGTATTTCAACCAAGAGAAAGAAAGCCGTACATGCTAAATGTTAATGTTAGTGATATGTTGCTGTTGCGACAACCACCTCGTCCAATCGAATTGTCGCAAAAGATACTGACCAATCCGAATACAATCATTTGTGGGTCATCCAATCACGGGGCCGAATTTTGTCGGTTTTGTGTCGTGTCTGTCTTATATGTACATTAACCAGAAAAAGCAAGGTGAAATAAGCAATTTTGTATGGAGCGCAAGGTGAACACCTTGCGAATTCCATAAATAATTCTGAAATTGTATAGTTTCAATTAAATATATCTTCACGTTTGTATTGATGATTTTTATTTTTCATGTGTCTGTCTCTTTTTGGAATTCGCAAGGCAGGTCACCTTGCAAATTCAAAATTATCCAATTTTGTCCAATCAGATGCGGCGAAATGACGAAAATCGCTGCGTAGATTCATCACGCCCTGTTGCGCTATATTTTACTCCTGTGATGGCGGTTGATGCAAGGAGCCTTGAGATAATTGTAAGCTGTGTATGAGAGCAAGATCATGTGATGTGGTATTCAGGACTCTGTCGATTCCAACAGGTCTCATTTCACCACTTGCCTACTAACCCAATGAAATTGGTCATCCCTCATTCCACCATCCAGCCCATGTCGGTGCCGTACACCTCCCTGCCGGTGTGATCACGTGGTTGCACGGGAGGTGGCGCAAGACGTCTTGGTGGCACCCATCGAAAGTGCTGAAGTGGCGGCTTTAGCACTTTGCGTTTGCGATGGGTGCTACCAAGACCTCTTGCGCCACCGCGTTGGCCCGCCAGACCCACCACGACATTGCGACCCAACCGAGCGCACAACATAATGTAAGCTGTAAGGGGAGAACCACATTGGACATTGTCGGAGTGCACTCATCAGTGCACAATTCTCTGGAGCAGCATCACACAAAGCTCTACAAAATTCAAAGTTCAAAATTGTAATCTCTTCTGACAGTGTTATAGCCAATCGTGTGTAAGAAACAAGGTATGATGGACTCTGATTGGATATTAAAAAGGAGCAAGGTGGCTCACCTTGCGAATTCCATTAAAAAGTCAATAAAAAATTCCCAAAATAGCTACAGTGATGGAAGAATGGTCAAGACACACCCCAATTTAGACTTTACTCGCGTCTTTGTGCGCTGTTCAGCTCTAAAAATAGCTCTGTCGCAGCGTCAACATCTGTTGACAAGAACAGTACGAGCCGGTTGCTGTTTTGCCGCATTGCGAGGTAGAGACGGTGGCTAAGCTTTTCTAGTATGGAAGTCAGGATATGACATTTCAGTTAACGTCCTCTAGAGGACGCAATAATGCTTATAATCACCTTCGATTTGAACCACTTCATCTAAACAGCTCTACACAACACCTCGCGTACGTCAAATGGGCCATGGACCTCAACGAGTTTCAGCGCGGTCAAATTGTCGTGTGGAAGTCCAACGGCGAAACAGTGATATTCATGTCCAAGAGCCATGGCGTTTCCCGCACGGCCATTTCCAACTACCTCAAGGACCGTGACAACTATGGCAAGCGTTATGGGCACGGGAGGAAGTCGAAATTGACAGTAAATGACAATCGCCACATTTTTAGGGCCGCAAGTAAGCCAGGTGCATCGTCCAAATCGATTGTTCAAGATCTTCAATTGCCTGTGTCGTCTCGCTACGTACGCTATATGCTACAATCAAGCATTGGGTTCGAATACGTCAAACGTAACGTCACTCCCAAGCTGACAGATGACCACATTCGCGCCCGCCTTGCCCATGCCAAAAGGCACCTTGAATCACCCCCCAACTGGTCGACCATTATATGGTAGGATAAGAAGAAATGTAACATTGATGGCCCAGACGGTATGCAGTCGTACTGGCGTAGCATTCGCCACGAGAAAGAAACGTACTTCTCGCGCAAATTTGGAGGAAGAAGTATGATGGTCTGGGGGGCGTTTTCCAGCGACGAGCGAGCGAGCTTGCGTTCTTGGAAGGCAACCAAGACTCAGACAAGTACATCTGGACGCTTCAAGACTATCGCTTCCCCTTTGCTCACTGTCTCTACGGTGATGAAATCAACTTCATGCAAGATGGCGCGTCTATCCATCGGTCGAAGAAGACGATGGATTTTTTGAGCATCCAGTCCTGTCTCCGGATCTCAGCCCGATCGAAAACCTTTGGGGAATGCTTATGCGCGGTGTCTACCATGGTGGCAAGCAATACCATAGCGTGGAAGACTTGACTGCCTCGATCAAGGTGTAGTGGGCAAAGCTGGACGTATGGGTCATGAAACGACTGGTCGAGTCGATGCCACGACGTTGTGTAGCTGTCGTAGAGGCCTATGGTGCAATGACACCTTATTAGGGTGTGTTGCTGCAAGCTTAAGTCTTCAAAATTCATTCTTTGTGAAATGTCCTATTTTGAATACCAGGTTTGACACTAAGAATTTTTATATAGCTGGAAGTCATCGTCATTTCTACCGCAAATGAGTATGCATATCCTCTTTAACCTGTTTGTTGGGGCCAATTCCAAAATCACAGAGCCTCACTTCATTTCCTTCGGTATGAACGAAAGTAATTATCTTGTGTCTTAACCTTTCTTGTTCGAGTTAGACCCTCTCAGAAGCAATATATTTTGATTCGCAGAACAAATACATTCTCAAAAGCTTTCCTTGGTTGGACAATAACCATAATACAGAATTCGTAAGGTGAAACAGTAGGTTTTAGTAGGCTCGCAAGGTGAGCTGCCTTACGAATTCCATAAATCGATCTGAAATAGTTCAAATTTTATTGATTGAAGCTTCATCTTTGTATGGAATAATTTAAATTCCTCTAAACACATCTTTTTGATGAATTCGTAAGGCAGGCTGCCTTACCAAATTTCTGTCCAATTATATGATAGAAAAGTGAAAATAACTGGCCAATAGGATCGTTCTATTCTCTTTGCTTAGCTGTAGGCTGCCGCTATTGGACTACAGTACTACCGGTAGAATGCGATCCCTTGCTCCTATCCGCACGCTTGAGCCTGGGCGATGGTCATGCAGTATGACTTGGTCCTCGTCTTGTCGCAGCATAGGTAGTGGTTGTTCTTGGCGTAGTGGGCGCTCTGGTGGAAGTGCTGGGCTCGGGTGCCGTCGCACATGCCCCCGAACTTGGTCGTCTTACTAGTTTTGCATCTTGGCATACACCAAGTAATCATATGGGCCAAGCTCGTCAACTACTGGTACTGTAAATAGGTTGTTTACAGCAATTTACTCGTTGATCCCGAAACCCCGAAACGTCGCGGGCAAACGACTTGATTTGGTCAAACTTCTGGTGACTATGCCCCGATAATATGATT
>NW_009798346.1:11434-53322 GCF_000520075.1 Aphanomyces astaci | reverse complement strand
AATAATGGTGGAAAAATAGAACCCGATGCACTAACACAAGCAACAATAGACAAGTGAAAACTTGGAGTCACTGTCTTCGCCCATACATTCTGCGAACCCTTCATTGCAATTACAGTACCAGATTTTTTTCGTGACACAAAGGCAGTCTCGTCCATGTTGTAGATGCGGTCGGCGGTGATCTTGTTCTCGGCAATGGTCTTCGTGATGGAGCCAAACAGTCGTGTGACACCTTGTTCGTCAACCGAGTTCCTCGCGTGGGAAATGACTTGCGCGACTCGCTTGGTAAGCATTGGAAAGCGGTTTCTGAAGCGCTTGTACCATCCACTGCTGAGGGTGGTGCGCGTCGCGTCAATCTTGCGCAGCAGCTGGGTTGCCTTGACCATGATAGCTTGGCGATCAGGCGGGTAGCCATCACGCTGCATTGCTCCAATCCACGCCACGAGGTCTAGCTCGCACGTGTCAGGCAACGCCGTCGGTGGACCCATTCGTTTGCGTGTCTTGCCGGCCTTGGTTGCGCGGACGTTGTTCATGAGTGTATTGTAGTGGATTTGTGTGTCCCTAGCTACGTCAGTCCCCTTGGCCCCACCAATCACCAGAGCTACCGCCCAGTCCAGCTCTTGGCGCTTGTATAGTGCCATGTCGGCGCCAAATTCAAGATGCCAGTCAAGAAGTCATATAATCTTATGCAGGTTTTGCCGCCAATATTTCGAGCCAAATGATTGGCTATTGAAAATGCACCAAACACTGGTCCGTACACCAAAGACTGGTCGTTTACGTTAATATGATTCTTACTGACGGTAGTTTTACCCATCACTTCCTCATTTTGACTTGGAAGGAACTTGGGGGTTGGCCCCAGTCCACCGAAACCATGAAGTAGTAGTGATGCTGCTGGTCCTTCCTAACGAGAAATTCGAATTCGACTATTCGTCATTCGATGTCGACTTCAATAAGCACTAAGGACAAATGCTAGTGAGTGTACTCGAGAGTGCGATGAACTGCTGAAATGAGCATTAAGCTGATGATGGCACGAGTTGTTTGAGTCGCTGGGAACGGTACTTCTGCATTTTTGAAGTCGATAAAAATGATCGTCTTGGATGGCAAAGAAGCCATGATGCACTCTGATTGGTTAATAATCAGAAGTAAGGCCAGCCGAATTCCACAAACAAGTCAAATAATGCATTCTCCTTAAGTGCATTACAAGTATTAATTCGGAGGTTTTGGTGGTTTCGGCGCCTACAGCGGTCGTGCATTACATCCACCTCCTTCGGGCACTTTCGTTTGCGCTAGAAGGGAATGCACAGCGACCATAGAAACCCTCCATCCTTCAAAGGTTGCTGTTTCCAAGTACGGGCCGAGATCTACGATTGTGGGATGGATCACTGACGTGTGAGTGGACGTATGTGAGGTAATCATTCGGAATGGGCTTGTAGCATGAAACCTACTGGGATATGAGGTCCAGAAAAGCATCGACGAAGATAACCACCTTCGTCGAGGTTATGTCGACGACTATTTACTTACTGACAGCAACCGTTGATGGGTGGTTTGGCCGTCGAAAACATGATCCACCCATCAAGTCACATTGATAATGTCGACGACATCACTGATGAGCATGTCGACGATCCTGCTTTGATTGGTTAGTTTATAATACTATTGTAGGGGCCTTTTGGGATGATACCAGCCAGGGTCATACAACCTGTAATATAAATATGAAATATTGGAAAATAGTCTTAGAAAGATCATGATCTTATCTTCAATTTGAACTGATTTACGCCAATTTTGGGCAAAAAGTGCATGAAATATTGACAAAATGGCACGGACTTTCAGCCACTGAGGCTCCTTTTGTCATTAAAACGTTCACTTACTTCACTCAAATAAGACGTATAACACACAAGGGCTTTAATGAAGGATTATATACTGTGTTGTGCGGAGTAGATGGTGGAGAACGATGTGTGTCGATCGATGGAGAAGTTCCTCCTGCCTTGGGCAAGTCGCTTGATGAATTCATGAACCTTGGCCATCCAATAAAACGATGTGTTAATGGTAATTATAGCCAATCAGTGAAGCCGAATCAGATTTTTTAGTAGATACTAGCACCTTTAACACATTTTGGGTGTTGATTTCCATCGACACAACTTCCGCGCAAATTTAGAAGGCGACGGTGACCCTGGCTATTCATCACGTCAATGCAACCCATTTCAAGTGTAGTCTGAAGAAATATTCGAAAGCGGCGTTGAAATTGCTTCAGTAATAAAGAAGTTACAATGACCTGTCTGATGCATCTTCCCAAAAGGCCCCTACAATACTATAAATTTTACCGTGTACTAGTATAATTTTATGTTTACTACTAGTATCACTTCATATTATTTTCACGTCGACGAGGTCCCTTATATATACTTCCTCTGTTCCAGGTTACTGCCGACATTTCAAAATTCGCATGTTCCAAGTTACTGGCGACAGTTGCATTTCATTGGCTGTAATTCTTCAATTTCTATCAATATCGAACATTTATGACATTTCATTGGCTTACAATTGCTTTAAGCGCTGATTATAAACCAATCTTTTGCGAAAAGTCATGCAATTCACTTTCAAATAAAGTATCATTCGCCCAAATTGAGTGAGGTCTCGATTGTCTCTGTCAATTCAAAGTAAATGTCGGCAGCAACCTGGAACAGAGGAAGTATATAGTTATTTGTACCTGGTACATGTCTAAATGGAATTACAAATGTGTAGTACTATTTTATAGTACCTCGAAGTATTAACCCGGGCGTATGGGCCGCCCTGCGATTCGCAGGATGGTGGCTAAGCCAATGAATGACAAGAATAGTCCGAAAAAGCCAATACATTTTGGCCAATGAACATACCTTATTCTGAACTTCAAGCTGTAATTAAAAAGATTTCACCCATTGTCGTGCGATTCTCAGGTTAGAAATGATATATTCCAGCCAATCATATCAAGGTGTAATGGTACTGAACTGAAGGTTTGAGTGAGAATTTGTACTCGGACTTTAGTGTAGCGGTCAAGGTCTCTATCGTGAAATAGATGTGAATCCGCGTGAGTTCAATTCTCATTGTAGCATTCTTTTTTATATGGTCTATGATATACATGAAGGGATGTCTATTGCCTTTCAATCCGCTCTGAAGGCTCCTCACTTGCGTAGAAAGCATAAATGAATTAGTGATCGACATTCATATGCATGGTTGTACTTATGAATTTGTCATGAACAAACTCATGAACAGAACTGTCAATAGTATCAGCACGCAAATCGTACGCACAAAGATGCAAAGTACAAGTTCTAATTTATCTTTCAATCCTCACAAAGTTTTACCCTTGAAGCGTCTTTTAAGACTGTGTTTAATGTGTAGTTTACCTTATGAATTCCTTGTAAGCTCTCAACACATCTTATGACTCATGTAAATGAAGGCAGGTGCCAAAACTTCCTCGTCTTTCAGGTATTAACAGTAAGTATATCTCCACGATTGTGTTAGCATCCTCGCACAGTTATCATCCACAACACTTCTCATTAGACTATAGTTCTTGTGTTGTTTACTTTGGAAGGTCTAGTCTACTCACATTATCAAGCCAACAAGTAGACTTTCGTTTGAGATCCTCAATTTTCACGTAGTGCTTCGAGTGTTTCCTCAGAACATGCTGCTGTCATACATACACTCGCAAACAGACACATGCAAGCAAAAGAAGAACGTCATGTGGACTCCACACCACGTTCTTGCTCCACACTGTGGAGCGTAGCAGCTTACTGTGGAAACAAGAACATCAAAATACCAATGCAAAAACGAGTATAACTGCGGGAATTGAACTCACGAGAGATCCAGCAGCCCTTCCTTTTGCCAGACCTCTAAACCACTAGGCTGTTGAGTAGCATACGTTATCGAGCTTTTCACATAGTGTGATTCAAACTCCAACCGTTCAGATACGGATACTGCTTAAGGTATTACATAACTGTTTTGATTGGCTGAACCATCCATGGTTCTATTACACACGTTGATGAAATTTTATTGTTCTCTGCGGGAAAAGAAATATTCGTCTTTTTTCTGATTGGCTGCTGCCAACCTGCGAATCGCAGAAACCTACCCTAGTTGAAGCAAATATAATGACTTTTGGCATTTTTCATTTTATTATTTGCCTTGCCAACCTGCGAAGAATACACTTGAATAAAGTATTGGATTCTCCCCACACATCCGGGTTAATACTAGTAATAAATTACTATTATCTGAATTCGGATAAAGGCAGATCAGGTGTCTAACTCGAATTACGCAATACGGTACGTATTCCTACATGAAAAGCCTAATTAGAATGAATTTCGGTTAGGTTGAGGTTCTGAGAATTCTTTATGTGGAACACAGGAAGTATCAATATTAATACTAATACTACAGTAACTATGTACTACGGACAATATGAAACGATAGTATTTTTTGAAACAGTCACATTCACAGTTTCCCTAGTACATTCTAAAACGACCACAAGGAATCAATCTTTAACCTGGACGCCGAGGAAGATGGAGGTGTTGTCTACCATGCAATCGCTTCTGCACAGCCTGGCTCAACCCACGTACAGTCTGATATGATCCTCATATCCCTACTATTATGCCACCCACGCATAGATTCACGGTGGCTTCGACTACCAAGCTGTCGTGTCCGGAGGATTTTAACCTGCTCTTGGACGCCATTCAAGACACCGACGAGCCCAACGTCCGGCTCAAGATGGCCCGCCTCGCGCTCCTCTGGCTCCCCCTACCTGTACACATACACCTCTCCTTGCAACCTCCCTCAAGACGACGGGACGACGTAGGAGGTGACGTCCCCGCAGGTCGTGGGCTGCGTGCACATCCTCGCCACAGACGTATGGTCCCAAATCCGAAAGGACGCGGCCGTGGCGGTGGGGCGCGTGCTGCCTGTGCTACCGTGGTCCACCGTGGAAGCTGTGTTGCACGACTTGCTCCAAGTATTCAAGCAACCCCCCGACGAAGGCGATGATGACTGGAAGGGGCGAGAGGGGGCTTTTCGGGTGCTCGCGAGTATGTTGGCCCAGTTCAAAAAGAATACCACCCCCCCTTCGACTGGCTTTAGCCTGGGCACACGAATGATGCAGTACCTCCCGTCCGCGCTCCTTTGCGACTTGAAACCTGTAAGTGGTACCTATATAGTTTGTGAGCTGCTAATTTTTAACAGTATTTTCAGGAAAGGGTATGAGTGCCTAAACAGACAATAGAACTGTGTATATGCTGTATAACTGGAAGAGTGGTGTAACATTATGTGTGTCTTTGCGTGCTGGGTTGATATGTAGTCTAATATTGCATATGTTTCTATTCATGTTGATCGCCACTTGTGTACATAGGCTGTGTACCAAGCGATGCAGCACCCCCAGCTGAGTGTTCGAGAGCACGCTACTGCTGCCATCATCCGCTACGTAGCGTTGAGTGATGCGTTTACTCAAGTATGTATGATGCTCGTCACCTATAAACGACCAACTTTTCACAAAATTTTCTGACTTCTATTTCATATTCATTACTCAAAATTTCAGCAAATTAAGACGTAGAATCGACAGATCTCAATGTGGTGAAGAAATTCTACGTCTCAGATTCAAATTTGGTGATGAAGTGATCCAGAAATAGATATTTAACCTAGTGGTATTTTACATGGGCGCATGGATATTTGGCCATACGGGTGGCCTCTGAGATGTATCTTGATTTTTGTATGTGACTCTTATCCGTATGTAATATCCGGAGGCAGTTGGGACCTTTAACCTCCCACTGCAGTGATAAAACGCATAAAATCGATATTTAACGTTTTGGTTTTTGGGTTTAACTACATTAATTGTACGTTAAATAATAAAACCTCCACTCTTCGATTTGGCCAGTTGGAAGTTTTTAGATGACGTGCATCATACTGTACATTAAACCATCGGGAAAATGACACGAAATTGTTGTTTTTGCTCATCATGTACTATACGTATATTGCATGACGATAATGCTATTAGATATCCACGTTTCAAGAAGTGATGAGCAAGCTCAACTTGTATTCGCCCCATGAAGTGCTCCCAGCGGCCCACGCCGAAGGTACTATCTAAGCAACTACGTCCAGAACGGCCTGCACTCATGTCGGGTTCTAGGGCTACTAGACGTGGCGGCACAACTGGTGCCACACATTCCACTGCCGTTTTTGACCAAACACTGGCAAGTGGTGTTTCCCACGTGCGAGAAATACGTCATGCATGTAGCGTCGACCGTACGCCAAAAGTCGGCCGGTAACGTACACTGTGTTGTTTATCGTTCATATTGTTACGTATTGATTTGTTATCTCCAGAAATAACTGCTAAGGTACATTTAACGTGTGACCATCACATTCAGGGGTTCCTTGGTTACCAGGTTATTTTTGGCTCGCACTCGTCTCTATGACTTTTGGATGCAGTTGTGGGAAGTTAGTTACCCACTTATTTTGGACTCTCAGGTTGATAATATAATTTATGCCAAAATTTGGATTTTTGGGCTTCGTTACCAAATCCATCGATCGATTCTACTTGTTCTAAAGTGTGTGTGTACAAAGTGTCGCCCTGCACACGAATTTCGGTCATACACTTCTTCAATGTGGAATGGCTGAAGAGAGGAGTTGATTGGCTACTTGATTCATGTACTGTGTTTTGATTGGTCCATCGATTGTCTGGCTGCTCATTCGATTTTATGAGCCCCTCAACTCCAATGTCGAATCGACTTGACAATAATACTACTATTGTGTTTACTGCGTATGAAGCAACGAATAATAGTCAGGATGTATTCATGATCGGCGTAATGTGCGTTGGCACATTGAAAGACTCTACTTGTTTTTTCCAAACTTATGTTCCTTTCTTTGGCTACTGTTATCCATGAATCACATCGGACGGTATCGCGTTCGACCAATCCAAAAGCTTCAATTTCATTCAACGTCTTTTCTATAATCTGACCAATCACGTGAACACAATATAAAACGCATCGCCAATAGATTGGTAGAAATGAAAACATCCACAACTAACGTTATGTGCAAAAAATCCCATCAAGGGACTCACATTGGATGGACAGGATTGATCGGGGCGCTGGCAACCTTGAGCACCACTTCCATCGAAGCGATTCCGCTACTGGCGTCCATTTTAGAGTCTTTGGCCCTACCATGCTCGCAGCACCCCGACGCCAACCAGCGCGAGTTCTTCTGGCAGCGCATGGAAGGCCGACTCATGGGCATCGACAGCCTCGTACATGTGCTGGGTGTGAACAAGCTGACGAGCATATCGAGTCAGCTGCTTGCGCCACCGACGAAACCGGCGCCGAAAGCGTTTCAGTCGTTTCAACACACGTACGTGTACCGTATTTGCCGTGGATCTATTTTACCGATATAAAGAAAACGTGAATATAATTCAAAATAGTCATCAAGAGAATATATCTCAAATATCAATGGATCAATTGGAAGAATGATATATATATATTTAAATGCTGTTCAAATTGAATTACGTCGTGCAAAGGTAGTACGACAAGATACGGTTGAACAGTAGTGCAACCTCATTAATATCCATCGTGAGACCACCGCATATTCGTGTTATATATATATATATGTTCATATTCGATTATTTATATATCAATGTACAACGAACGACGCGTGATTCGGATATATACGATATATGTATCACGTTGGTGCTTACATACATATCTTACTTGTAAGATTCCTCTGAAATGAAAAATTAGTGTCTACTATTAATAGAATATCTGTGGTACTTATATACAAAAACCACACTTGGTTATCTGACTACAGGATGCAGTTGTACAGTGTACTACTAGTAAATAGTATTGGTATTGGCGAAACAAGAATAGGTGAAAATCGACGAATTTATATTTTTATATATTTATTTGTATTTGTTGTTGTCAAGCACATATTTATATGCTACGTTATGTTTTTAGGATGGACGAGTTATTGCATTTTGACAACGAATATGCCACCTTGATGGGAACATTCGCATCTTGGGTTGGTGAGAAGACGTCGCCGCGGCCAAGCCACTGCATCTTGGCACAGCTGCCCCCCAACCTACTTCATCGCATTTGGCATGCCTACGTCCGCCATACTTACGAGTGCTTTCAATCTCCCCAATACGAGGCATAGTATACATCTGATGGGCAAAATCGTTAATATTTTTTTGCATTGGTTTTCGTAGCTCAAACGCATGGCGGTGCAGACCCTCCCGGGGCTTGTTCGGTTGAGTGTATGGCTTGATGATCCAGCGATTTTGGTGCCTGCGTGGCTGCCGACAGTTGAGCCGGTGCATCCGACGTTCATTTGCCTGGTTATCAAGTCGCTTGCGTTGCACACCCGATTCCTACATGAAGTAAAATGCTCATATATATAATATATTTATGTTATAAGGTCATCACAATCATACCCCATCGTAGACAATAACGAACACGAGAAGTGTGTCAACGGATGATCCCAGGATCCTCTCTTCGTTATTGATAACTGCGACTATTGAGACTGCACTGAGTGTGTTGCAGTCCCTGCAACCAGGTGAATACAAACCACAAAAATTATATTGATTATATATATATATATTCCTAATATTCTCTTGGAAATAGCACTGTTGGCCGTGGACGTGACCCTGCCAGTGGACAAGGCGTTAAGTCTGGCATATGTCGAAGCTGGCGCCTTGCTGCTGCTGTTTCAGTCTGCTACGGCACTGGACACAAAAACCCAACCAGCTAATGCTTTGTTGTTGCAAGCTGTGTTAAACGTGCTGTGGGCGTCTCACGTCAGCGACGACCCAGCGGTGGACCGTGCGATGAGGTATGATTATTTATAATATATATATATTATTCTCTTAATTTTTATAAAAAAAACACTGAAATATCATCAATATGTCGTTTAATACTAAAACAATTATAGCTCGACGGTGGTTCGGTATTTACCAGGGCTAGCACTGCTCCCGCTAACTCAAGACCAAGCGACGAGACTGATTCAAATATCGTTATCATGGCTCTCGGCTACTGACAGCGTAAACATCTATATATCTTGTGGAGGGTAATATATATATGACGAATCGGATAGCTGCGCTGGATTGTCGTGGATGGCAACGAAGCGCGATGTCACTTGGTGGACGCGCTCGCGGTGTTGGCGTTGCATGTACGTTTGTGGATTTGTTATACAATTGAAATATTATATATATAATATGACTTGTAGTATCAAGTACTAGTGTATTATATTCTTTTTTGGCTCTGTTCCATAATATATATATATATGTATTGTTACGCGACGTTGCATGGATTGTAGGCTAGACCACCGTTGACCAATGTGTGGAATTTGCACGACATCACGACCGCTGCGGCGCCGTTTTTACTCCACCCTACGGTGCCGTTGCGCCTCTTTGCCAAGGTATATTTCTATATTACAAAATATTACAAAATACGATGTACTTTAAACAGGAATGTGTGCTTGGAGCTTTGGTTTCATCGTTCAACTCTACCTAGTAGTAGGCCTATTAATCCTACTATATATCCCATTGACTTACTACTGTTAAATGTGTCGTAGTTGCTGGTGTTGGTGTCGGCCGTGGCTGCGTTTAGTCGGGCGGAGTGTGTGCGGCCGCTACTCCACCTGTTGCTAAGGCCAGAGGTACATACTAGAAGTACTAGTACCCCTCAAGCGATGTCACATATTTTCACGATCATGTATATACTAACTCATGCCATTTGTTCATGTGCCGTCTAGATCTCGTTTCAATGCGATGCCACCACCGCTACTTTCCCCACCACGTCGTCCTTGACACCATCTCCTGTACTCTTGTATCTATATGTAACGTTAGTACTGCATTCAAGCCCTTAACTGGTAGTACGATTACTAGGCGGTGTTTAACGAATGGGATGACGACAGTGGACAAACAGCAGCAGCAGCTCCAACGACCGACAGGAAAGCCGTCTGTTTCCAGGCGTTCTGGACGTCCTTTGACGCGCCCAGTGCGTCGGGGGGTCGCGTCTCGGACCTCGTGACAGGCACTTGCACTCCGGACGAACGATTGACCCTGGAAACGTGAGTAGTGTTTGGATTTTGATTGGCACGAACCAACTAACCACAGGGTTCCGTCAGGTTGCAACGACGTGGCAAGAAGATCTAAGTCATATCCCCGTTGGAAGAGATAGATTTAAAAGTGTGTCTTTCGTAGTCCTTTCATGTACCATATGCACTCAATTTCATAAAAAAACGAAAAAGTATTCAGCGACATTTTCTGGATTTTGCGAAAATATTTTTTCCGGATACGTTTCCGACATGGACTGACAGTAAATCATCGCCGACCAGCTTATGCTAACAGTTGTGACGACCATTGGTGGAGAACTAACCACTACTACAGTAGTAATAACTACGAAGTACTATTGATACTACTAAGAGCATCTCCACCGCATTCCAGTAAATCGACACACCAATATCCGCATACTGTTCGGATAACAACCTCCAGTATTGTAATGGGCTGATAATTCAGGATAATTCGCACCGCAAAGCCCAACTCCAGCCAGTAAATCCACCATCATTCGACCAGGCTGAGTGGAAATCCGCGTTAATTTCGACAATGACGTATGCTTATCACCAGGAATGGCACGCAATAGACAGATTTCGGGACACGTTCCCATGCATTTGCCGTCAATTTACCTCGTTAAGATTTATCGAGTGTACGGGAACTGTCAAAATTTATGTGGGATGCCGTAGAAACGACCATTTGTACGGCAAAAGTCACCCCTCCTCTAGGGCTTCATCATTGGTCTTAAATCGTGGATTTCAACCAGTCGCGCATAATGCACACTGCTTCACCCTTCCATGCCCGAGTGGCCTGGTGTCCAGCCTTTTCCACGCTAAGTTAGGCCATTCCGAGAGTTCAGGTGGAGCGATTACGTGCATCTTATCTTGTCTTATTCATTCAGCCAGTTATCCTGAACCTTATCCAGCAGTCGGCGTAATTGCCTTGGTTCGATGTCCTGCCACGACGATTTGAATATGGGGCTTCGGTGTTTCACCTATAGGCGCATGAAGCGTACAGAAAACTCACAATTCTCTTCCGCATGTGCACATAAGTCGACATGGTCGAATACGCAGTTGCCCTCCTTTAATCATGAACTAAAATCACCAAGCAGTTTCGTAAGGTGTCGTAAAGCCACTCCCTTGCTCAACGTGGCACGCAAAAACAGGGATCATAGTGATAGTAAAGTTGTGGACCCATGAGGTGTGTGACAAGACCCCTTCGTGATGCCAGTTGTGGTAATGGGGCCACATGAGTAAGCTTACGCAATGCAACAACAGGGAACTATGTGCGGTGTGGATTCGCCACCACACCACACATGCAAGCATACGGATATCGTTCCTCATGCGGATGTGGTAAATGCAAATTAGTTTTGTCGAAATCATGAGTTGGGTCTGCCATATATTTCCCGTGCATTAAAATTTCCATGCGTGGGCAGTGCTTCCGAAATCTGTCTAGGTGATTCATGTAATTCCCGGCCAGCATGCAATTCCCGGCCAGCAAATGGCCAATCACAATCATCCATGGACGATGATAGGACAAAATTACGTACTCTTGTATCACATACTTGTAAGATTTAATATTCTGTTTGTCTAACATGTAATACAGTTTTTATATTAGTTGCACTTCTAAATTTAATTACTTGAATAATTTATACATATCATTATTAAGAGGTTCTGAGGATTTTGTCACCCAAACCAGGTATACATTATTCAAGTGACTTACTGGCCGGGAATTAAATTCACACAGGGAAATTTCAATTTTAGAAATTCGACGAGCAAATTGACCATGCGATACAAATGATGGGACCTGCATAAAGTTATAAAGCTCGTCACGATCTTCAAAATGCATGTTTTCGCAGCCTCATTGGATGAATGGGTGACGAGTTATGGCACTCAGAAAGTAGACCATACTGGCCGGGAATTACATGAATCACCTTATTGATGCGCAACATGCATGCATATGTACAACGTTATGTATCCTTATCACCAGGAATGGCATCGACTATAGTTTCTCGTTAACTAGTAAACGGA
Source organism: Aphanomyces astaci (assembly GCF_000520075.1). Classification (NCBI taxonomy): domain Eukaryota; phylum Oomycota; class Saprolegniomycetes; order Saprolegniales; family Verrucalvaceae; genus Aphanomyces; species Aphanomyces astaci. Next base: position 41,256 of record NW_009798346.1, on the reverse strand, counting down.
GTACGGTGATTACAGACATAATAGGCATCTGCCAGCTCGATAGGACCCGCGCTATTGACCTTTGAATGCAGCGGTCAATTGCGCGGGTCCTGTCTGTAACATTAACAACACGGCTACCGGCCGCGAAGACATACCCACCGCCTGCCGCACGACTCTCGCCAACGCGGCAAGCCATGCAACTTCGACCGGCGCAAGACAGACACCGCCAACCAAGGCAGGATCGGCCTCGCACCGGCGCAAACAAGCAACCAGCCGCATTCGCTTGTGGTCGATGCTGCCGCCTAAACTTGCCACGGCAGCACCAACCGCAGGCGAATGCGCTATCGGCCGCAACTGACCTACGCCGCAAGAGTCATCACCACAAGTCATAAGTTATTGACTGCGGCATACATACCGTGCCAGGGCCGCCGCACCTCGACCTATGCCATCATCACCGACCGTGGAGGCTGCTCGCTTCGTAGTACATTTTTATGCACCGATGTCTCTATCCGGCCACTATAACCGGATACTGACTCCAGCAAATCCAGTACAAGTCCATCAAATCTGTGTGACTTTTACTGGAATATTTGCTGGTCAGCAAAGTACTGAACCGGATACTGGTGCAAAATATTTCAGTAAATTTTCAGTAAATCAGCACACAGATTTACTGATTGGGCAATTTGCTGGGCGCGGTGGAGATGCTCTAATACTCACAGTCGGACTTCACCTACAGTAAGTTATCATGTATCATACGTATAACGTAGATGGCCAATTTATGGTACACTTGAAAGAGGATGCAGCTTACTCGCCTCTCAGTACCTGGATTTCAATTCTGAAAAGTGCTGTAGGAAGCCGAATGGTTGAATACACTTCAGCTTACAGTTCATTTACTTCGCTTTCCACTCAAGTCAGGGCAAAATAGGAGGGACGGCTTATGGTACTTCGAAGTACATGGTTTAAGCTTAAAATATGTATGCAATTTTTTGGTTATTTCATTTTTCTAGTGATTTGATTGGCTATTCCAAAACTCAAGCAATTCCATTGGCCAATTTGAGTGCACCTTAAATTCGTCATTCGATGTCGACTTCATCGGGTAGAGTTTAACTGCCCTGTGCACCATACCAGGTCAGGTAGCAGACGCAGTGAAAGGAATGCGACTGCCGCAAATCCCGAAACTCCGAAACCCCACGTTAGCGTTACTGACCAACGAAGCGAAACAAAAATTACACCAGTATATTATATGGAGTACTTACTGTAATGGTGCCAGTAACTCCCGTATCCGAGCAAGTTATACTGGGACGAGGCATGGCAAAAACAAAACAACACATTTCAACATGGAGGTTAAGTTTTACTAGTAGTATAATACTACGTAGTACTACTGTACATCACTGGTGATGTACTGTATAATACTATGGAGGTTAAGTTTTACTAGTAGTATAATACTACGTAGTACTACTGTACATCACTGGTGATGTACTGTATAATACTATGGAGGTTAAGTTTTACTAGTAGTATAATACTACGTAGTACTACTGTACATCACTGGTGATGTACTGTATAATACTACTACTGTAACTTGAGCTCAGGAAACCAGTACAGTACAGTACTAGTACTTACTACGAACATGCGCAAAGTGGATTTCACGCGGCTTGTGCGGAATTCACATATGCCGAATTCGTTGGAACTTTTGAGTAACGTTACCGCACCGTACACAATATCTACACGGGCTAAATATTTACCCTAGTTTGCTCGTCGCGTTCACAATACCTATCTGGACAACACAATTATATAATTTTGACTTGGTATTAGTAATGGGAATTCAACTGTACCTATTCTCCAATTGGTCAAAATATTTAAATCTGCGGTTGAATTCGGCCATTCTCGAGCAAGGGTAGTTATTGTACGTCAACTAGCCAGCGACAACAAATATCAGTATTACGTAGAGAGAGAACAACTAGAGTTAACATGATACTAGTATGAATTAATACACGGAATAATACCTCATGGGCTACTTGTTGGGGTCGCAAACCAACCCAGCCAGCCAGCTCAAAGTGGAGGCGGGCGAAGAGCAACCGTGAACATCCGTCCGAAGATTTCAACAAATTCGAATCAATTTGACCCTGATACACATGGAATGTCACACTGGGAAAATGTTCAAGAGAATGCCAACACACAATCGAAACACAAAATGTCCACCAATGGCGATACACAATACCCAACCATGTGGCGAGCTCGGCCGCATAATTCATTGCGAACAGTTTCATTTTCGATTTCATCACCATGCAACCATTCGGCCTAGTCCTCGCGTTTGTTGCCCTGCTCGCTCATGACGCCACCGCCCAAGCTGCGTGCTCAACCACAGGCCGCTCGGTCACAGTATCTGGCTTCGTCATGGATAACTTTTGCATTCAAAGGGGCACCCTGCTGGACAATCCCGATGTGAAGACTCTCGAAGGCCCCGACGCCCACTCGATCCATTGCCTCGTAGACATCAAGCGCTGCGTCGATTCCAAGTACACCATCTTGGCCCCGCCTGGGAACGGCTCTGACCTTTACTCGGTCAAGTATCAGCTGGACGAAACTGCCACGGCCACCGCCAAAAGTTATGCCGAAGCTGCGCGGGAATTGGGCGGAAAGAAGGGCTTTTCCGTGACTGTGACAGGGGTAGATGACGGCACCCCCGTGCTCAAGTGCGTGGAGGTGTCCAAAGATGTCGTGGTCGACGGGAAAACGCTTAGTCTGCCCGCCACCACGTCAATTAACTCCGCTTCGACGCCGTTCACTGTTGGGTCTATGGTTCTGGCTCTGACTGCAGCAGCGTCTGCTTTGCTTGTATAAACTATGTAATAATCAATATAACGTTACACCTTTATGCTAACGTTCGTACTGGGATTGTGATTTGTGGTTTTTGCTCCAACTTTCCAGATCGGGACAAGTATGGTTTTATGTTTGAAGAGAATAAATAGAATCGACATCTCAGCCAATCGACGACTAGCAATTATGGATTAGCCAATCGCGGCGATTGGGAATGGTTCAGAAATCCTAACCAATACTACCAGTAGTATGCGGGAAAGTCACTCGAGATTTTGCATAACGTTAACAGTAAGAAATACTAGTAACTAGTTAACGTTACTATAATATTAATACTACTGTAGTACGTACAGTAGTCCAATAGTAACTAGTACATTTATTATACTATTAATACTATTAATATTAATGGTACAGGAAATCAAGACGTTCACATACTGTCACATCATTTCGGTGTTCAAGGGTCCGAGCGTCAGTTTCATGGCATGTCTCTATATGTATTGCAAATGTCTCTTAGTGACATTTTGGCAAGATCATACAAGTAACATTGTGATATACTGTTCTCGAATACTAGTGATTTATAGTGACATGTTGGCCTTCGAATAATAGTGACATTTTGGTATCCGGTGGAGACAAACACTGGGGCCGCTGACCTTTCGAAATTGCAGGCTTCGAGGTTTCTTTGCAATACGGGTTTTGCGTGTTATGCACGTTCGTCCAGGTTTAGTTTTTTGCTGACGACGTGCAATGAATGTTATTAAAATACTTGGTCAAAGGTTTACTTGCTGTAACAAGTATAGAACAGTAGAACAGTATCCAGTCGTGGACTGTTGCGGCATCATGCGTGAATACTAATAATACAAATTCTGAATACTCGAATGTGTCTCTTGGCAACAAAAACCGGATACAGTAGTATACAGTAACACTCGAACATGACATTACAATTACACCAACGACATCGCAACCCAAACGGCGGTGATCATCATGCGATCGACGCGGACTTGGCTCGACCAGGCATGACAAGTTCATTGCACTTGTATTCGGAAAACGATGTGTACCCTGGTTTCGTTTCAGGAGGCTGGCCGATAAACGCAGCGTACGCTGGTGTGCTTTGCATCGCACGCGACTGGTTTATGGCGTCCAGGACCTGCTGCAGTTGGTCCTGTCGTTCGACGAGTGTGACTTCTGGAGTTAGCCGAATCAACAAGTTTGTGATCAAGTCGACTTTGGGCAGGTCGGGAAGGATGAACCCTAGCGCTTTGAGTTGCCGGTGGAGCTCGGCGAATTGCTTGAACCGGCGGCGAACGACGTACGCGTCGGGACCAGAGGATCGAAGACTCAGTGGCACTTCGGGATGTACGAGGATGTTGAATGTGACAATGTCGCCCTTTGTGGACTCTACTTCGAGGGTGGCCCGGCCCCAGTCCAAGATGCTCATGGTGCGGCGGGGGGGATTTATGGGTAGCATGGGCATGATGACGGCGCAACGATTTGAATAATGAAAATCGGCTTCTGTGTCGTATGTAGAGTGAACGTAATAAGCATTAAGAGTGACAGTTCCTGCAAAGGGTGGTCACTTTTGGTGGAGATTGTAGACAAACTATTGGGTCCTACGTAGATTTCTCAACTGTATCTATGGATGTACCTCCGAGTATTTATATTTCACACTAAAAACCCTGCACAGTTGATGTTTTGTGCATCCAAAAAGATACCTCGAAGTACGAAATTTTGGCCTTGATGTGCATCCATACCCTGGAAAACCACTTCTCAGCGATTTTATGTTTTTCGTATCGTAAAGTCGACCTCCTGCTTTTACCTAGTGGTGTACGGTCAGCGAACTTTCGCAAAGTGCCAGCATTACATGTCTCCTCATCAGGGAGTGCATCGTCTCTCGCTTCCACAACGTGCAACTTGGACTACCCCGCCTATAGTACTGTAGTAGGTGTGTATCCAGTGTCCAACGTTGATATTTCGGACAAATACCCCCACCCCACAAGCGGGGTATAGTAACCGTTGCTTGTGACTCAAATTATCACTGTTGTCGGTTTGAGAAAAATTGTACAGCCAATCACAACACACCAAGTTTGCACAAATAAGTACAGTCATGAGGATTATTACCATTGCAAAAACACCATCATCCATGTCAGCTAGATGCTTACTACGGTAGTACCACTGATGATGCACTTAACCCCGGGAATAACTTTATACTTCGACGAATGTGCCCACCAGGGGTAGGACGCGACGCAGTCCGAGGTTACAAGTTCTTTTTTGTATGAGTGCCATTGGAGTTCGTCTTATCTAAGGAATTCTTCCACAGGGGGATTTATATACCCCTGCTGTGGGGGAGTTACAGTACCGGATATTTCGCCATTGTTAGCTTGATGAAAGTACAGTAAGTTAACTGTACTTACTGTACCGTATTGCCTGAGAGCAACAAAAACAGTTCGACTTTTGCTTACGTAATTGTTTCACTTGTTCTTATTATGCAACAGTCAAATGCAGTGTAAACCAAAACAACACTTTACTGTGGTTAGCCATAGCTAACCACAGGTGATGCAACTTAACCCCTAGAATAACAACACAAGGGGTCCGGCGGTTCCGAGGTTACAGGGCTACAGTACTGGTTCTGTTGAAGGGAAATAAATACGTAAGCAACAGTGGAACTGCTGCTATCAGCGAATTGTTCGAATAGGACTACGTAGTACTTTTGTAACATTGTCAATCTATTACTGTACATATTGAAGTCACCACAAACACTTGGGTCCATATGTAGAAATTTGTGCAGTACAGACACGCTTGAACTTGCCGTTCGTTCGATAGCATTGCATCGCTTTGCAGGAACGACCATCTTGATTGTGAATGGAACGTCATTATGGACAGTCTATACTGTACCGACTTTGCCTGTACAGTACTACCGCCTTGGCGACATACACATGAACGTCACGTACGTGCATTTCAAGCTGATGAGAATCAGACAGAAATCATGTACCGGTAGTATCAGGGGGAGGTCGAGTTAATCCGTTGGGTAAGTAAGTACAAGTTCGACATTTCTCCGTTCAGTAAGTACACGATTGTATTAATTTAAATTCACGCAGCTACCTACGGCACGGTTATTCGATATCGTACCTACGCTACAAATTTCAGAGCTACCTACACTGTGGAAGCAGCAGAATGACAGCATAGCTGAAGTGTAGTTGCAGATCTGCTTCCAACTTTGCTTCAAATCCACATACAGACCATATTTTACATCGACATCCATGATACCTCACAGCAACAGCAGACACGACCAACTTCTCTCGTACTGTACTGTACTCTTAATTGATGTCCCCTTTCCCAAGTAACGTTATGGAGTACTGTAAATGTAAAATGCAACAATCTCATTGTATTAATAGCTGCACGGCATGTTGTGAAGTACGTAGTAGTACAGTACTTTGTACTAAACTGCCTCCTACAAGGACATCGAATCTTCATGATGTAGCTAAAGCTCGTAGCTACGTGAATTTAAATTAATACAATCGTGTACTTACCGAACAAAGATATGTTGCATTTGTACTTACCCAACGGATTAACTCGGGGGGGACTGTGGGGATCAGGCACAGTGAAATCTCTGGTGCATACATATGTAGGTCCGCGAACTTGAAGTACAGTTAGAGTCATATGGAGTGTCTAGGCGTGCTTAAGATGAACCCATGTACTATTGGTGATCAATACAAATACCAAGTAAAAGTCTCATCCGGGTAGTGGCACGGTCAAGAGATGTTTCCCGAACAAGAAAAATCTATAGGACATTCGGTGACGTGCACGATTGGGGCTAAGTCCTCACCAAAGCATAGTCTGCGCAAAATTGTACACCCGACCTCCTCTAAGCTACTGTGGGCGCGTGTTTGCGGATTCTGTGTCGTCGCTCGCTACAGATCAGTGCACTTAAGGCGTGTCTGATGTGAAAAAAAGAGTTATTTGCGGGATACGAGCCAGTAGTCACATTGTATGCTTTCCCCATCACCCGACATACCGGTATACTGAATAATTCCCTCAGTAAAATGTTTTCACTGTTGTTCTGTAATATCTGTCAATGGGGAATTATCACATCCGGGCACCCGTTTTAGCCCGTACTAGTAAGTAGCCTTGTAATCTGGGGCTCCATCCTACCCCCGATGAGTGCACTAATGCTAAATCCCCGGGGTTAACTGCATCGCCAGTGGTTATCCATTGAGGAGCACTTCACCCTTAGTAAGAGTAGAGGTGGTTTACAAAAGTTCGATATAAACACTCAAATTGCAGTGTTTATGAGAATAACAATAGTGGTACTGTTTTACTGTTAATGAGGGAATTGTAAACGTAACGTTACTGATCAATTTCACACTAATGTATCGAACCTCACCCAGCCCTTTACAGTACGTTTGATATGGATGTAGAAGAACGTTTCAGACCATGTACTTCAAGTCCAAGGACTCACACGAACTGTACGTCCCGTGAAATCTCGCAATGAAAAATGCTCCGAACAATCCCAAAGCATATGGTGCGTGCATCGGGGACAAGTCTTTTGAACAAATGGAGGTTGTTGGTTTATAAATGATAAATATACTATGTTACGGCAGCTCAATGATGAACGAACACATTTTTAGTCGGCGGCACGGCAAATCTTTTGGAAAATCGACAGCCTCGAGAACGCCGCACTGGCACCCCCATCGTCGGTTTGGTTGCCTTGGTCGTCGTCGCTGCTGCTGTCGTCACTGCGTGCCCCTACTTCCTTGACCCCCGCCCCTGGACCCATAAGAGGGGGCTGCAGCTTGAACGACGAAGGCACACTCAAATCGATAGTCGCCTCCATCTCAGGTTCCACCACCAAATGGCGACGCGGGTTCACACGGGCATGACGAGCCCCTGATGACTTCATGTTTTCGTGATCTTGTTCGGCGCGGGTCATCGAGCCTTCGTCGTCGCTCAGGTCTTCAGGGGAAAGGTTGCGGTCGTGGATGAAGCGGCATCGCGTGCCGTACGTGCACTTACCTGTGGACAAGAACGCTTTGCATTTCGTGGTCTTGTACTTGGGATGGCGCAGCACCCCCCGAAGCTCGTCTTCGCCGTGGGCAAACTGGCACTTGGTGCCATACCGGCATGTCCCGGTCTCAACAAAGTGCTTGCACAACTCGGTCTTGTACAGCGTGTTCCGGGCGGTGTTGGGCAGGCGGCCACAGTCGACGATGTCGCCATTCGTAAGAACTTTGACGGTGGAACTCGTCGACGCCAGCGCCGTTGCCATGTTGCCCAAACCTTTCCGAAATGTGGAGGTTGCGGATGTGCCCCTTCAGGGCTATGAATAGCATCTGGGCCCAGCCTCGACCAATCGGCGAGGGATAAATCCGAGGAGTTACAAGACGACGGCTAAAAAAAGCAGAGAGCGAGCCAATGCGAAGGCAGGAGGGTGGAAAGGGGGTGGCCAATGGCAGGCGGGGATTCATGAACCGGCGGGAAAGGCGACCCAATCACGTACGAAAGAACAACGAGCTAAGAGAGAAGGGAAATGGATGGGGCGACATCGCCTTACTACTGTAACTTCAACTCGTCATTGCCGCCCTTTTTTCTGAGATATCCGTGGGGGCGATGTGCAATACTAGTATGCTGCATACTGTAGTGGTAGCGTGTTCGTATTTGCTGTAGGAAGAGTGCTTCGTTTGAGCGTTGAATTGCTTCATGTTGTAACGGTACCAAGATTGAGTGAACCTGCTAGGATGGACGAGATTTCGCTGACTGTGAATCCAGTGAAACCCATCTTGCAGCATGATTCAGCCTCTGCTTCAAAATATGACGCTCCACATCGTCAAATTACAATTAGGAAAATGATCTACATCGTCAAGATGGTGATCGACAAACTGGTTTTCCAAGGCAGTTCAGAGTAAATTACTAAAGGAGCAACCTGTGTGTGCTTGGTAGCGCAGATACCGGTAAGTAAGTTATTGAGTGTTCACGTTGAATGAGTGTAGCTCCAGTGGATCAGTGACTTGCAAAACCTCTCAATGACCTCTCACATTACCTCACAAAACCTCTAAAATTGAGAGGTTTGGCATGTGTCCGTTGGCAGTCGCGTTCCACTTATCTGCCAAAAGCAGAAGTCGACCTGTCAAACCTCATGTAGAACGCGAACGGGTCCTCTTACGTGTACATCTGATTGCCATTCCGCGTAAAGTGTACCGACTGGCAATCCAGTCTGCTCCGTGGTAACTGCATATGATTGGCTGTTCTTGGCCAATCAAGAACTGCACGACCCTCCAACCAAACTTGACACGCCAGGTTTGAGTGGCGGGTGGTGCAGTCTTGATTGGCATGGAGACACCTCAGCGCCGCCGCGTCTTCAACGGCAAATAAGATTTCATTCTTCTTCTTCCAATTACATTGGACAATAATTGCGCTCAAAGCAGCCCGTGAACACCTAAACGTCTGCGCCATGGTGTGGAACCGAGTTGGAAAAAGCAGCAGACGGTCGAGCATAATACCCACCACTTCGTCCCAGGAAGCACGGTAGCGTTTGAGTAGTCACCACAGCCGGGAGACCAAGTAGGTAGCCCAACTTATTGACTCCCATGACGTCGAAGCGAAAGTCCACCAGTGCGTTGGCGTCGGACAGCTGTGAGGTTGTACCGGATGTCTGGCATAACTGGGCACTCAACGTAGCTTAACGCACACATCACTAAGAAACGTCGTCGATGTGTCGTTGTTTTCACGAAAGGGGGCAAGCAAGGACAACCAACTCCCACTACGTCAGCACCATCGCAAAGTTTTTGCGCTGTGGATGAATTTACGGATACTATTTGTGAGCAGATCGCCAACGCATTCGTGCAATACAACAATTTTGATATTCCGTTCGAACTGCATTTGACACAAAAAGCATGGTTCGGAGCAGAATCGACCGCGAGCGGACACTTGCAAACCTCTCTAGAGTGGCAAACAGTCTGCACGCGGAGATCCGTGATCGCGCAGCGAGTGATACTCGGTGTGTGCGCAGGTCCTGAGTGAGGTGAAGGCATGGAGGCATTTAGTTTGGTAGTGTTTATATGCCTTGTACTGTACGTACTTCAACAATTACTGGTGGAATGAGCGGTAGGCTGGTGTCGACACTTGAATCGGTTGGGGGGTTGGGTCTGGGACCGGCGTCTACGCTTGCAACAGCTCAGTTGTGTCTCGTACCAGCTTGTTCGCTGGCTTACAAGTGGTGGTGAGGACTGCCGACGTTGAGGAGGGCTTGGGTGGCGTTGGTTGAAATGTGGTGGTAGTTTGTTGCTGGCATTGAATCTTGGACAGGTTGAGCGGTTCAGGAGTCGTATTAGTGACCATCGTGTTGGTTCGTGTAACGTTAGAAGTGATGGTCGGAACTGCCATCGTCGAGGACAGCTCTGGCATGGCGGAGGTTATATTTGCGCGCGACTGGCGGGCGAGCTCAGTCATATTTATGGGGCCAGCCTGGTGATGGCTATGCCGATTTGGTGGAGTTTCGTAGGGAAAAAGTGGTGAATACGTAGGTTGTGTGAGCTCCACATTGAATTGGAACCGCTAATGCTACCCGTTGATTGAGATATACCTCTATCAGGGATTGGTGTGTAGTACAGTAGTGGCCCACCATCTACTAATCCAGGCAATGCCAGCAGGGGTGGCATTCTTCTCTGGGGTCAGGTCGTGGCATGGCTGATCGCCCCATCACGGATAGATGTCCACGCAAACAATAAGCTGCCTCCAGACACAAAACTTGTTTCAGACTCGAGTAAATCCCAACCACCACTACACCGTACACCACTAAACCAACCACCACCATACCCGAGCTGTTATTGACGACGGCAGTCCTCACTACCACTCTTACGCCAGCCAACACGCTGTCCTCGGACCAACTGAGCCCGTGTAAGCTTCGACGCCAGCACCAAGCCTACCACTACATCAAATCCACGGCCACTCCCAAGCGATCCTTACACTACAGCAGGCCCAACCTCCATTTCCACGTCAACCAACAAGCTGCCCACCAAAACCCAGTTGTGGCTACCTAGTACTAGGTACTGATATAGATTATCATTGGCATCGATTAGAACAAATGCACACTGGAGGCTGCAGGAACAGGCGATAGTTACAGTAGTAGCAACGAGAATTACATGAACCTTGCCAACACAACATAATGTTCCATCACGCTTCAAGTATAGCTAGAAGCATCTATCACTGGGATCGGCGCGGTTTGTCGTCTGACATCGCCGAAGCATCTTTGTTGCTGTCCGCCGAACGCCGCACCTCGTTGTCCAGCTCGTCGACGTCGAACATTTCGACAATTCGGCGGTTTCGTACTTTCTCGCACAAACACCGTTAATTTTTTTAAAAATTAACTGTGTTTGTGCGAGAAATGTCATTTAAAAATGACATTTCAAAGTTATATTATTACATTATAACTTAGGGTGCCTCTGGCCCCCCAAAATAGATTCTATTGAAATATGGAATCGAATAGAAAAAATATTTCCCGAAAATCGATGACCTTGCCTCAACAAAAAATATTGTATAAAGTATGTGAGGTATCTGGCCCCCAAGAATGCATGATTTTCACGCATCAAAAATTGCGCGCGGTTTCGTACTTTTCAAACATCCCAATGCGCAGCAAGCTACGACGCATCCTGCCGTTGATGTGGTGGTTCAAGCAACACAACAGTCCATTGACCAGCATGATGCAATACCATTACATCGCACACGTGAAGAAGACCCCAAAACGAGTCTCCGTCTTGACAGGCTCGGCGTGGGTTCACGAGTTATTGGTCGGGAACGACGATCGATTCGAAGAAGTCGCCCGAATGCCAAAGCATGTGTTCAAGGCGCTCGTCAAGGAACTTTTGGAGCACGGCCAGCTCAAACCAACGCATACCGTCAGTGCAAACGAGCAAGTCGCCATGTATCTGTACTTCGCGGGGCATCACGCATCCAGCGCCAACCTGCAAGAGCGATTTCAGCATTCCGGGGACACGATTACTCGCCATCTCCATCGGGTCCAGAATGCAATCCTTCAGTTGGCTGCAACCTACATCCAACTACCACCCGACAATGCTCCGTTGCCTCGACGTGTCCGCGACAGTAGGAAGTTCTTCCCGTTCTTCGCAAACTGTCGTATGGCAGTGGACGGGACCCACATTCCAGTGTCAGTGCCAACAAAAGACGTGAAAGCATATCAAGGACGCAAAGGATTTACTCAAAACGTGCTTGCGGCGTGCGATTTCAACATGGTGTTCACGTACGTTCTTGCCGGTTGGGAAGGATCGGCCGGTGATGGTCGCATTTACGCGGATGCCCTCGAAAAAGGGTATGTGCTCTCTGACCAAACGTTTGACATCATGGATCCTTGACCATGAAGTCGTTGACGCCCTATCGTGGTACACGATACCACTTGAAAGAATTTGGTCAAGGCAGCCAGAAACCTCGTACAAAGGAGGAACTGTTCAATCTTCGTCATGCCATGCTGCGAAACGTCGTTGAACGCATATTCGGCGTGCTCAAAAAGCGATTTCCAGTCATGAGCTCACCCGTGGAGTACAGCATCGGCTTTCAAGTCGACATGGTGTTGTCGCTGTGCACGGTGCACAATTTTATTCGGCTGCATGGTTGCACAAACGATATCTACGTCCAAGAAGCGACTCGGGAACTGCGTGCCAGGAACAACGAACCCATGCAACCCAACGACCAACCCCAACATCACCCGGACCTGGAGACCACTGAAGCAAAAGCCTGGCGTGATCAACTTGCAACTGACATGTGGGAGCAGTACCAAGTTCATTGCAACCGTCGTCATGCACGACGGTAACGTATTCAAGTCTACTCCGTTCCTAGTTTGTGTTCGAGCCATGCAATGCGTAAATCGCCCTTGAGCTGGAGAAACACTGACGCGTTTGATTCGATTTCAAACACGTCACATGCGGCAACAAGTCGCTGCATGGGCATCGACGCAAATTCGCTTTGCAGAATCCCGACGGCTTGCTCCGTGCGCGTGAGTTCCTTGGAAGCGGTCTTGGGCGACGATTGCAATAAACCGCAAAGCAAGTCGAACTGCGTCGCCGTCTCTTCTTTCTGCTTCTTCATCTCGGCGAGCATATCGCCTCCCAAGGATCCACGATGGCGCTTGGGCGGCGGCGAACGTGGGGATGGAGGTGCGCGCCGACTTGACGACTGCTCATGAGCAAGAGGGGAAGGCAACCCATCATTCGTCGTCACAACCTCGTCGTTGTCACTGTAGTCCAGGTCGAAGTAGGGTCGGGGTACATGCTGCCCAAAATCGACGACCGGCAACATGTCTGCGTTCGTGTCGGAATGACCATCCTCTGACACCGTGGATGATGTGCGCTTCTGAAGGCTTCCAGCAACTCTTGAGCCTTTTCCCGTCGCTAGGGTCCCTTTGTAGAGGCTTTCGCACAGATGGAAGAGCGGGAACGGCTTGTTCTTCCATTGCTGGTACTTCTTGGGCTTCGTGGACAAGTACGCATCCCATGTTGTGTCGAGGCAAACTACTAAGCAACGATCTGACTCCCAGCCCATCCCAGATGCCTCCGCCATGGTCGAGATGATGGAGTACTGTTCGCGCAAGGTGGCGTTGTGAGACTTCAGTTGCGCCATCGTGAATGAGCAGCCCGGCTTCAAGTTGAGTTTCTTCAACGCCTCTCCCCACGCTTCTTTCTTAAAGCCAGAGTTCGATCGCTTTCCGAGCACGTTGGCTTGGTGTATCATCTCATTCAACCACACTTGATCGAGTTCTTGCGTCCAGGGGGTCATTGCGCCGCATGTTGTCTTGAGGACTGCAGCGTTCTTTTTCGAAAGTGCATCCGTTCTCTATCGCACAAAATATACAGCTTGGGCACGTATATTTTTTCTAGTATATACGGTCAAATTTGTGTGAGAATTATTATTGAATAAACTGGACTCCAGACAGTCCATTTTCTGTCGATTTTATTTTCTGACAGAATAGAGTGATATTATTCAAGAATTTAGCAAATTCTATTAGAAAACATGGGGGCCAGAGGCACCCTTAACAAAGTTAACCTAAGTTAACGTTAACTTTGTCATAATTTATGACAAACATTGTTAACAATCCGAGAAAGTACATGACTTCGACTAACGATTTCTTAGCAATGGTTGGGCGATATACCATAAACTTTCGCGTGCAAGTAGATCTCGATGGTGTCTATGGAATTTGATAAGAGTTCACTAAGTTGGGACAATAGTGGGCAAGAATCGGAGCATCAAACATTCCATTTTTGAAAAATATAGCTTACTTTGTTCATGAATATCGCAATCATCTAACACTATTTGCTTTACCATCACACGCCATCATGTAGTACATAAGGTCACAACCGTGTATGTAAAGTTTCGCATTGATCCCCTCAATCGTTATACACTTATACTGGCCTAAAGATGGTGTTACGACGATTTCTCCAAAGATAGCAATAAGTTAACAATGTATGTCATAAATTATAACATAACATAGGAATGATGCTATATTTATTTTTATCATTTGAATGTCAAGGAATAAAAATACGTGCATTTGAATGAAGTCACCCAACTCACCCGTTTCCGGAATTATTATCCGGATAGATTCGAATTTCTCGCGGGCCTTCCATTCCCGGAATGGTAGCGCGCTGATCCGACAATTGTGAAGCGCAACTGGTCCTCTGAAGGCTTACGCGATCTAACAACATATTGCACCAATTGAAGTTGTATGTGGCGTGTGCTGATCAACCAGTTTCACTAAAAAAACTGTCGAAATGACCAATTCCCGCAGCCTCCTGGTGATTTATATTTTCGAAAGATGGAAATATTAATAACTGTTGGTTTGGTGAAAGAATTATTACTACAGTGGTATAGTGCTTCGAAGTATTAATACGGTAGTGTGTTGGATGAAACATAACAGCAGAATTTTACATTGGCATGAAATAAAATGATAATATAACCAGAATACTGTATACGGCAGAATTTTAGGCATCGGCGTGAAATATAATGGATCGAGGTTGGGTGAATTATATTGGCGAATCGGTGATAACTTATAAAGTGTGCGACATCTAAAGCCTTTAAAAAATATTAGTATGAGATCCAAAACCGCTCCATGCAAATCTTCAAATGACTTGTTAATGGAATACGCAAGGTGAGCCACCTTGCTCCTTTTTAATATCCAATCAGAGTCCATCACACCTTGCTTCTTACACACGATTGGCTATAACACTGGCAGAATAAGTTACAATTTTGAACTGTTTGGACGCTTGAATTTTGTAGTGCTTTGTGTGATGCTGCTCCAGAGAATTGTGCACTGATGACTGCACTCCGACTATGTCCAATGTGATTCTCCCCTTACAGCTCACATTATGTTGTGCGCTCGAATAGATCGCAATGCCATGATGGCTCTGGTGGGCCAACGCGGTGGCGCAAGACGTCTTGGTAGCAATCCATCGCAAGTGCTGAACGGCTTTAGCACTTTCGATGGGTGCCACCAAGACGTCTTGCGCTACCCGCCTGCGCAACCACGTGATCACTCCAGCAGGGAGGTGTACGGCACCGACACGGACGTTGGTGGAATGTGGGATGACCACATACATTGGTTTAGCACAAGTGGTGATTTTACTGAAGTCTAGACCTGTTCGAATTGACCTAGTCCGGGATACCATATCGCATGATCTTACTCTCATGCACAGCCTACATAATTATCTCAATGCTCCTTGCATCAACCGCCATCACAGGAGTAGAATATATCGCAACAGGGTGTGATAAATCTACACAACGATTTTCGTGATTTCACGCCATCTGATTGGACAAATTGGACAATTTTGAACTCGCAAGGTGATCTGCCTTGCGAATTCCAAAAAGAGACAGCCACATGAAAAATAAAAATCATCAATACAAACTTGAAGATATATTTAATTGAAGATATATTTAATTGAAAGTGTACAATTTCAGAATTACTTATGGAATTCGCAAGGTGGTTCACCTTGCGCTGCATACAAAATTGCCTATTTCACCTTGGTTAGTGACAATTTTTGAGTGAATTCCCACTTTAAATCGATAGATTTGCGCAAGACGAATCAATCGCGGAAATTCGCAAAATTGACAAAATGTATAGAGGCCAATGTTGGTCATACCAAATTGAACCAAATTTGACCGGATAAGTGCTCTCATCCCGGATAAGCTATGTTTTACCGGATAATACCTACTGTATCTGGTAGAAGCGAGATCTTTTGCAGGCTATTTACTGTTAGCCCACTCGAATTGGTCGAAGGTGGATTTGATTGGCTACTTGATTAGTGGTCTGGGTTTTGATTGGTCGATCGAGTGTCTGCCGATTTGGTGGGAAGCAAAGTGCAAGTCAAAACGTCTGATATTTTATAACTAAACCTCTAAAATATTATTATTACGTTAGCCTCTAACACCTTATCATTTCCTTAATTGAACCAGGCATCACAGTGAGATGACGCTCGCCGTATACTAACTAGTACACGTGTTGGTGGAAATATGTTAAAAAAACGCCGAAATTAACAGCGGACTGTAAGCGCAAAATGGAGCATTGTCAAGTCGATCGAAATTGGAGTGGGATGCTGCTCTCTGTCAATCGAATATGCAGCACCAATTCGGCAGACAATCGATCGACCAATCAAAACCCAATCTACTAATCAAGTAGCCAATAAAATCCACCTTCAACATCGAACTACTGTAGTGTGTGACTTGAATTAGTGTGACAATAATATGGACGAATTTTATATACAAAAGTCAGTACTATTAATAGTACTCGGAGTAGTATTATAGCCAATCGAATCGCTAAAAATACGAACGAGTAATAACAGTACCGTTAACGTTAGTACTGTACTACTAGTACTATGGAGTATCAATATTACTACCAGTAGAGTGATTTTGCACCAAGAATCCACACGAATTTTCCAATACAATTTCCCTGAAAATCCTTCGGTGAATATCATGTTGGGAAGGTGCTTTTGCTATAGAAAAAATTCAAATTTAACAGTAAAAATGTAAGCAGGACTACCGCTGTGTGCGTTGTTGCGGCTCTTCTGGAGCACCTACCGGTAGGGCACGGCTCCCAATCGTTAGGATCAACAACCCAGTGCATTAGGTGCAATGTGTACAGTTTGTGACCTTGCACCATCCCTATATGCTGTGGTGTGCATCGCGCCGACGTCAAACATGACCGCTTTGAGGTGGTCGATGAACACTGGGGAATAGGATGTATCTGTTGGCTGGTTTACGTTTGGCACTATACCACTGCTCGCCTACGATATCCTCGCTCATCTACTAGTGCGTCCTACCTATCGCTCATCTACGTTTGGTGCCGACCATGCAATTCATCCATGAAGCGAAACTGGTAATTTAGCATGATGAAGTGTTTTGATTGGCTACTGTGTGTGAAACGGTATTCCCAGTCAGAAATTCTGACAGAATATATTCATCAAGAAATTCCCAATATAATCAGATCAAAAGGCTTCATCGTGAAACTTTTCAGGAAATATCACGTAGCAAAATCAATCACTCTACAGTACTAGTACTAGTAGTATTAAAGATTCAGCTATATTCATAACGTTACTACGAGAATCACTACATATTCATGATACTCGTAGTATGAATATTGCTGAATCTTCATAAACACACATAGAGCATGCTTCCATATTAGCGTATCTTTTGCACCACTCTGCCAATTGGAATTAGCCAAGAGGGCAAGACCAGATATTTCCAAGTACTCCAAAATTGGTTGATCCTGGCGTCCTATGCTCTCGCGTGGCGATAGTTTTTAAGTTATTCATAATTTACGCACTACTACATGCCTTGACGAAGATTACGCACAGCCTTCGCGGGCCAACGTCATCGAGCCCTTCCCCGGGAGGATGCGAATATCGCTAAGTGAAGTGTACCTCCACTTCATGTCAGGCGCCCCCACAAAGGCCTTGTACGCGGTTGTGGCCTGCATGGCTACGGAACCACTGATGCAGTCCAGCACGTACTGAAGCTGGGCCTGCCGGTCTCGCAGCGCCTGATCAGGCACGAGTTTGATGAGCACATTCGTCCACACGTCAAACGTGGGCATGTCCGGGAGTGCAAAGCCTTGGTCCCGAAGGGCTTTGTGCAGGGCGTGGAACTGCGAGAATCGTCGCTGTATTTCATATACGGTCGGATCTTTGTATGAGGTGGGGTTGGTGTCAGTGACAAGGATCGTAAACTCGATGAAGGACCACCGCTGCTGCGCTTCCGTCGGCGTCGAGTAGCTCCACTTCTTGATAAACATGGACCGAGGGCGAGCAGCTTCGACAGATGCGCTGCACATGGTGGTGGTGCTGTTGCTGGATGAGTGAAGGCGGTACTGGCGCATGGACGAAGGCTGGTTGCTCATGGTTGTTCGATGCTGGGCTCGGAAGAAAATAGCCAAATGTGCACTAATAACGGTGCAAACCTTCTACGAAAGGCACGACACGACCACGACCAAGTTGTTGGGGATGTGCGCCTATTCAATAGGCGTTTTAGACCTACGTACCGCTCGAGTATTACGACAAATGCATCGCGTTTTATTTATCGAAACTGGCGTTATATTGTAAAACGCCTGTCTCAAGTGTTCCAAACACGTTTCAAACGTCATGTGTAACTCCCTGTCGTGAGGGAGATTGGACTTGCGGTCGTGCTTACATATATATTTGTCCCGTACACATGTATATACCTGTCAGCAGGGTTTACTGCACTTTGATATACAGCTTGCTTTCATGTTTCATCATGTAAAAGATATACTCCTTTTATTAATACAAAATGGAATAGTAATACTACGTACTACGTAGTATACGTTTATGTGTAAATATATGTACAGATAGTTCCACGGTTCGATGGACGCTTGTATACGACATGTCTTCCGTCCGCTATGGGACACGATGGCTGAAAGGTCATGATGAATGGGCGGCGGAGTTACTGTAATTTGCAACTGCGTTTCCCCAGTTACGGTACTACAGTGCCACGAAGGTTAAGACTACAGTGTACTGTAATGGAATCTGGAAACGTCAAAGGGCAATGTGCAGTTGTGGCGCGTGCTGCTTCTTCGCAAGGCAAAGCAGAGAGGAACTACCGTTACAGTGAATAATACTACATAGGCATAACTTACCATATTTTGCACCCGCCTGACTGTCGCCATCAACGATATGGTTGCCTTTCGCAGGAATCAAATCATGTGATTGACGTTTGTGGTGCCGTTTGTCGTACTACCGTAGTATTGGTTTTTGAAACCGATATACAAATATCTTGTAAACACATTCACTCCGATACATATCGACCTGGTTATAGTCAATTGAAGATAATACATTCGATCTCCTATCGAACGTCGTTCGTTCTTCGAATTGTTACGCCAAAACGTGAGTAGTAACCTAATTACCGTTAATTAAAGTAACCTAGTCAGAACCAGGATGGAAAAAATATGTGTGTGTGATCTCCACGATCAAGCTCAATGAGCTGGAAGTGCTACGGTTGGCTTGGGGTGCTTTGTATTCCAGCGGATAATCCTGGTTGGCATACGTGTCGTGTACAGGTTGGTTCGAGGTGTGAGTCTGTCTTTACACCGTCAAGGCAGTAACAAACAACGTAAATACCTGACACAAAAAGCAGGGTCAACCACCAACAAGTCGTCGTAACGTTAAGCAATTCCACACCTCGAGTTTCAGAAACATACTACGTAGTAGTACTTCTACATAACGTTAACTGTCACTCGACCGTGCCACAGATTGATTGGTCACTTGGCTCCCGCGGAATAACCCAGGCCAAAGTGAGGGTACTGCAATGGCACCGTGTGCAGCTCCTCGTCTAGATACTGCAAATTCAACGCCTGGGGTTGGCCCATCCACACCGCGTACAGGGTATGATCCCGCATTTCCTATGGCTTATGTCATACAACCCAGGACTTAATACATATTACAGGAACCTGTACGGTCAGCGGATGCACGAGCACAGAGAGTCCAGCCCTGTTCGACGTGAACCATTCAAATGCCGCCGAAAAGCTTTCGATGGGAACCCACGTCTCAAATGAACCAGTAGGGTGCGGACCAACCGGCTTCATGTTCAAGCCGTGGTGCGCCAGCGTGCGACATTGCACTTCGTTAGAATCTCGTTCAAAATGGTGAAGTGGCACAGCCACAAAGGCGCGGTCGGCGTCGTTGAGCGAGTCCACCAGGGCATTTCGGATCGAGATCGCTTTATGCACTTGACTGGCGTCGTGTTGGTTAAAGTACACATGGAAGTGCCATTCCAACAACTTCATTGCAGCCTTGCGTTGCATTCACAAAGATGGGAAAATCGTTGTTGACGCAAAAGTCTATTATCCGGAATTCAGATACGGTACGTCTAAAATGTATTAGAGCTCTTTGAGCTTGAGTTTGAGTTTTTCGCCTGTTTTCCAGTGATTTGATTGGCCAATGCAAAAATACTGTATTTGAAACGCAAACCAGTACGCCGATGTCTCAACGACGATTTGAGTTAGAGCTTCAGTCGAGTCAGGTGTGACACATGGCGCGTCATAGGCATATTCATGTTATAACCAATCAAACTACAGTACTACAGCATGTGGAAACCTGCACACAGCTGTACAGTAGTACCTTGCAAAGCATCCAGTAGTTACGGACCCAATATGAACAGACGCATAATATCTAACATTGGTACAGTACTTGATTCAGAATATCTCTTGCCCTATGGCAAGGACAATTTTACCTTGTAATTTGTAACCCAATGCTGTTATATTCTAACCCAACGTCGAAATATACTGTACGGATCTCCAAGTAATATCGCCGGATTGTGATGCAATACAGTAATAGAACCATCGCAAGTACTGTACAGTTCGGTACTCACAGTCAAGTACCTTGGATATCGTACAGGGTGCTGTGTAGCTGTTGAACGTACCACCCAGCCAATACATCGACACTACTAACGCGTTAGTTCTACCGACACAAGATCATACCACGTTGAATATGAAGGGACTGGCGTTCTAATAGAGGAGTAAATAATAGCGTCGTGCCATGTGCATGTTATGTTGGGAACAGATATGTTGGGAACAGGTATTAATACAGGTAGGGTAGTATGTGCAATTACTCGGCCTGTGTGACTTTGGTTTTTGTGTCGACGTTAGTTAGGCAGTCTGATAACGCGTGTAATGACACTGTGATTTATTATTGGCCAGAAACTACAAATATATAGCCAATTAGAGGAGACTTTGTAGGTATGATTCACCGCTTGATCCCACTTTGAATACAATCTTCTCAATACGAGCAAAGTGGTATTGGCCGAGTTCTACCGCGTTTCACTGTATGCTCGGCGACGCTTCATCTGTAAGCTTAGTCGTACTGGTTTACACGACTTACAGTTAATCAAAGCATTCGAATTTCCGAGCGTTGCGTGAGATGCTCATGGGTCACCTAGTACCTGAAAGGTATAGCAACACCGTCGTTCGCTCCCCTTGGAACCTGCGTGTTCAATCAGTCATAATACGGTATTAACATGAAGTACACTGTAAAATGTTCGGCAAACCCCCAACTTTGACTGAGTTTAAAGTAATGGGTACTGACTGTACTGTACTCATGGGTTGTGTCAAACTCAAACTCTTGGCGTCTTCACGTGAGTTTCACTTCACTGCGACATGTTTGACTTTCAAACTCTAACTCACAAAGTGCTGTACTACTACTACGTAGTACTATTAATACGTAGTACTACGTAGTACATGATTATAATAACGTTAGTAGTAACGTGACGGATCGGTGATTTGCCGAAAGATCGGTGCTTTGCTGAACTGCATTACCCAATAGAATTCAAGAATTGATATGATTGGATAAAATAAAAGCTTGCAATATTGTGCTTTCGAGTGAAATTTCGTGTTGTGGTGTGGTTTCTCGTTGGAATTTAAATCGATTTGATTGGCTACCTCAGATGAGTTCAACATTACTAGCCAATCAAAACCTTCTAAATGAAATTCAACCAATCAGATCGATTGTGGATCGGTTTGGTCGGCGCGATTCGATTGCACCCCCTCCCCAAATTTGTATCAAATCGACAATAACTGCCACCTTCAAAATATTATGGTGGGAATAGTACTAATTTAAAGAGGGGCTCAGCTGTTTTTAAATCAAGTATGACCTGTAAAATATTATTACTGCATACAGATAATATTGCTCTATAAATCAATAATTTTGTTTCATCGAAGGCGTAAAATTCCCTTACTGAATAAAAAATAATAACTACAAGTTTAAATTTCGGCAAATCACCGATCGCCTGTTTGAACGCCTAACTTTGACATTTTATTTGCCCTGATTCAAACTCATACTTGTTTTGTATTCGGACGATGAGATAAAGCTCAAAAAGGTGAGTTCGGCACTGCAACTTTCACGTCGAACTTCGCCAGATATGGTTGATTGAATGGAGCTCAAAATCGGCAAATCACTGATCCGTCACGTTAACTAGTTACTACGTAGTATAACTGTAAATGCAATCAAAATGTTATCCGGTACACACACTAGCAATCCGGATGCGGGGCAGCTCGAAAGGTCGCACCCCATATATCCAAATCGACGATGGCGGAGGAGCTACAGCCGACTTCACCGGTCGCAGGAACACCAGCTCAAGGCAGCTTTACCGTTGTCCTTGGAGAGGTCCGACGGACCAATCACGCGAACAATAACGACGATAACGCGCAAGTAGTCCCTTCGTTCTGGGCATCAGTGGATGTCGTGACTAGTGGCGAAGCATCGGCCGCGTTATGGTGGGCATCGGCGCAGGACACTGCCGCCCGAGCCAGCACCGCCGTGCTCACAGTACAGAGTCTATCGGGTGAAGACGAGGTAGGTCGTCGCTGCCATAGTGTAGTGTCGAGATCTTCAAATCGGCATGTATGTATGGCGTTGTAGAACATGGTATCGTCGTTTCGATACGCACAACCGTCCAAGCTGTTTGCGTTGGACGAACCAACGTTGATCCGTCAATTGTGCGCGTCGGTGGTGCGCGTCACATTGTACCAAGGTGGGTAGATTGGCCGCACATTATTACTCCCCACAGCTCCCAAAAACGTGTCGTAAACGATCTTTATTTGTTGATGTTTTTTCAGGTGTGGCGCGAGACAAGGACGTAGACGTGTTGGTGAAAGCGGTGGATGTGCCGCTGCGGCCGCTGGTCGTGGCGGTTCAACTGGACCAACTTGTGGCTTTCTCCGACACCATCGGGGTGCAAGTGGGGGTAGCATTTGATGTGGCGTTTACAGAGTATTTCAAAGGCGCCAAGGCCCTGTCGTTGCTGTCGTTGTCGATTCGCCACCTCCCCCAAGAATGGAAGTTGGTGCCCAAAGAAGGAGAAGACGTCGCGTTGTTGGTGGCGTCCCCCGAAGCCAACGCTGCGAAATACACGGTAGCCATATATTTGGGGGAGATTTCCCAATACCCCCCCTACGCTAAACATTGAAATTGTATGGCACAATATAGGCGACAATTGTCTTGCCTGGTTTCGTGGGCACGGAAGTGGTGGGGGACACCCCCCCCGCTTCAACTGTTTCGATGGCACTCGAAGGCAAGCTCGAACTAAGTGCGACAAAAGACTTCAAAAGTGAAGGCGATAGTAGTAACGACAACGACGACATGTGGGTTGTAAAGTTGGAGCCTGTCGATCCCACACAGCTGTGGTTCCTTTCCAAGGTACGGTTCTAATGTTAATCTTGATTTGGTGCGAATTGCCGAACCCCATTTAATCGAATCACGCGATCACGAATCGCTCCCATTCCAAGTCACTCTGGCATTACATTTCATGATTGGATACATTCTTTTTTCTGTTTATTTATTGCTTTCAAGCCAATGAAATTTTGTGGCGAGATTTGTGATTCGTTTTACGAATCGCGCAGATGTGGGAATTTCGTATCAAGTTCATCATATTGCGTCGAGTGCTTTATTTGGCTTTGTTCTGTCGTATTGAACAGTATTCTCGGGATTGGATACATAAATTATGTCAAATCGTTTCGATACGAGTATTAGCTTACGTTATATATGGTATTAGGGCCAACTCGGGGCGTGCCTGGAGTGGATCGAAAGCCCATGTACCGCCGCCATCTTCATTCAACGTGCCCAAGCCGGTGTCGACTCGTGGACTGCCACGTCATACCTTTCCCTCGCCACCGCCCTGGTTCCTGGCTCAGACATCGTGTCATCGGTGGCGCCGCTGGCGCAGGGGGTGGCGCCTTCGCGAGAAAGTTTGGAGGAAACTCTAGCCAAAGCAACGTCAAGTGACGACAAGAAGAAGGCACAGGCCGCGTTGAACGATTTCGACAATGTCCTCACACGCATCGCAGGTATACTACCCCAACACAACAAAGACCAACAGTGCCCATTCCGCTAATATGAGGACTTTACATGATATATTTTCCCGCCTATATCCATTTCCCATCGAGTTTGCGTATTGATCCAAATGCAACTTGGCGCTGATTGGTCAACAACCTGCATGCGTTGCAGCAAAATGCTTGAGATATGGTTGAGTTTTCTGTTTTGAATCCACACAATATACATGTACTGTATTCCAATATTGTCTTCCTTTTACCCAAAATTTGGACTTTTGTGCTGAATCGCCAAATCTACTATCGATCGATTCTATGTCCTGAATTTTGGATGTAAAATGGTGTCGTGTGGTGCTTGGTATCACACTAATTAAAATCTTACACTAAATTGACGTTGATGATGATAGTTTCCTGCAATCTAAGTGGCTAAATCTTTCTGCCGATGATTCTTGTGTCGACATTATTTGGATATGTCGATTCATTCTCCATGTCGCTCCAGTTTCGAATACACACAACAATATATGTAAAAAATATTTTTTGTCTAGGCCAAGCTGCGTCGTATGTGAGCGCGGGGGCGATGTGCCATGTGGAGGTGGCGTTGCTCCCCGGGGCATGGGTCCCC
This sequence comes from Aphanomyces astaci, assembly GCF_000520075.1. Classification (NCBI taxonomy): domain Eukaryota; phylum Oomycota; class Saprolegniomycetes; order Saprolegniales; family Verrucalvaceae; genus Aphanomyces; species Aphanomyces astaci. Next base: position 16,528 of record NW_009798346.1, on the reverse strand, counting down.
CTCCCCCCTGTGCCCACGCCTCCAGCCATGACCCTCCAGGAACTCATCCCGCCTCGACCCCCCCTCCCCCCATTTCCCCAACGAGATGCCCAAGTGTCCATGCACAAGGAACTGCGCAAAATCGTGTCGATGCTCATCAAGGAGTACGACAAACTGTTTCTGCAGCCCACGGACAACGATCATGACGACGACGACGAGGTTGGTGGTTGTATGCGACACGGTTCAAACATGTGTTCCCATTTGGATGTTGTTTGTTGTGGGTCGTCTATGCACTGTACCAATGTGACTCTTGGCTTCAAGTAGTTGGATTTGTCTTGTTATTTTTTCCATTCGTCCAACATAGCAATATAAATATTAATTCTATATTATTGATTGCGTTCGAAGTTCCGGACCCCATTCAATCGATCACACGAATCGCCTCCATTGGTCAACCTGAAAATGCTTGTCGCTGATTGGTTACATTCTTTTTTCCGTTTTAATTCGTACCTTCTAAAGCCATCAAAATTTCGCGCGAGATTTGTGGTTGGTATTACAAATCACATTGAATTGGGAACTTTGTAGCAAGTTCATACTATATCGCCAACGACCTTTGCCACATCCATTGCAACCGTGTGGGCCTTGAACTTTCGTATATATTGATTATCTGGGTAGTAGTAGTATTATACTTGCGTGGACTTACTTTGGTTTGAAATTGTTAGTGCACGCTGCTGTCCAAAGATGACCGGCGTCAGAAGCTCATTTTCCACCTCAACGCCGAGGGGCTGTACTTCGATTTCAAAGAAAAGCTCAAAAAAGCACTGGTGGCCGTGATTCGCGAAAAGTTTCCGACAAGTACCGCTTCTGGGACGACTCCCCCCCTTGGCGCCCTCTCGCCTCCCCAACGCCACGACCAAACCGCGTTTTTCGCGCAGCTGTACAGCTACTTGATGGAAGAAGTGCACGTCGTCCTGAACGGCGTGTTCCACGGGGTAGAAGTGCACGAGGCAGAGGACGACTCCCCCGACGCCATCCGCCTCCAACTCGCCACGTTAAAGCTGCAAGCGTGGGAAAGTGAAGTGAACGGCCAGCTCAAAAAAGCGTCCACCGCCTACACCGACCGCGTCCACGTGGCTGCCAAACATGCGCGCGACATCCCCGACCTCCACGCGCCGGTTTGGTTTGACTTTGCTCTGTTTTATGCCCGTATCCAAGACCTGGACAAAGGTACCATCGCCATGTATTATATATATATATGTTTCAAACGATCTAATTATATATATATACATATATGTTGTTTGGAGTATATTATTAGATTGTGATTTAAATATATATATATTTATTTTTAAATATATTATTGCATCGTTTGAAATCTGGTTGTTGTGCCTTGAAAATATATTCTTGGATATTATTTGATGTAGAGAATTGGATCGTTACTTATATATATAGAGAGAGAGATAGAGAGAATTGGATCGTTTGAAAGCTCGTTGTTGTGTCTTGTATGCTTGAACCTGTATTTCATGGTGGCATCCATACCACACTTTGACGAAATCAGATTCTGAGGCATATATATATATACATATATATTGTCAAAAAGGCATCGGAAACCTGATAAACTGTGTACCAGTACTTGGAAACAGGTGTACGAATCATATTTACAAATCAAAATGAGTTAAACACAAAAAGTATATTGAATCATTTACACTATATTTTTGCCGTGTATAGCGGGGGAATGCTTGCGCCAGTGTCTAGCTATCGACCCCACCCACCTCGGCGCCATACAAGCGTACGGAGCGCTCCTGTGCCAAAATCACGAATTCGACGTGGCTGACATTGTATTGAAGAGTGCTCTCGCCATCTCGCCTTCCCCCATCGCAAGCCACCAAGTACTACTACTACAACTACTCGACTAGTCCACATAGAAATATACTACGTTTTAATCATCCTCTTTCGAAGCCATGCACATATATATCAACCTTTCATTGTACTAGGCGAGGAGCCACGGATTACTCGCGGTGTACTATGCGATTTCGCAGTCGGACCGTACAGGCAACCTGCGCCTCCACGAACTCATGCAGGCGGCAGCTCTGACGAAATCCACCGCCACATTCTCGTCCCCCACCGCTGAGTGCGTCGGCATCGCCGCCTACTGCAAAGACCTGGGCTTGTTTTCACTTGCGCAGGACGCCCTCGCCTTGGGGGACGCCGTGATGAAGCCCAAAACGGTGCTCAGCACGGCGGTGTTGGCGACGCAAAAGCTCGTGCTTGGCGCGATTGATTTGCATTTCCATCGATTTGCCGAGGCAAAGCAATGGTGCCAGGACGCACTGGACCACGACCCCGACTGCGCAGACGGGTGGTACCTCCACGGACTGGTGGCATCGACGCAGAACGACCTCGCGGTGGCCCTCGCGAGCTACTCCCAAGCACTGGCGCGCCCCGACCAGCTCAACGATATGTACCGACTGCCGCTGTATTTGCAGCTAGGGGCGCTGTTTATACACCACCAACAATGGTACGTAGTAGTATTTCAGCCAAAATATGGATTCCGTCGATCGACGGGTTTTGGACTGATTGTTGTATGTACTAATGGTTTTGTGAACAAGCCCTTCGCACGCTTTGGAAGTTCGATGGTTGAAGGAGTTTGATTGGTTACTGGAATCGAGTTCGGGGTTTTGACTGGTCGGTCGATTGCCGGTCGATTTGGTGCCAAGAATCGAATAGACCATAGTAACTACTACCGGTAGTTTGAGTGCCTTTAGTTGGTAGCTACTACTTGGACGGCGGTGCTACCAAGTTGTCGCCTAAAGGATCGCCATGATTGTTGTGTTCGTTGGTGTATATTTCCAGTAGTAAGTTCATATGTTTGATTCAACGGTAGGGGGCCGGCCAAGGCGATTTTCCTGCGCGCGTGCCACGAGATTTCAGTCGCTTCGGCCTGGCTCGGCGTTGGTGCGTCGTTCAAACTATATTTCACACAAATCACATATATATATCATTTGTATATCAATTATATATATTTGAAATATCCCTCGACTATCGTTAACGCGAGGGTAGGCGTGGTGTCGGTGCGTCAAGACGACTGGGAAGGCGCGGAAATGGCACTGGCGGAAGCAAATGTTCTGGATCGCACCAACGCCGACGTGTGGGGGTACCTTGCGCTCGTGTGTCTCAACGGTGAGACGCGTTTGATCGATCAGATACGCAGCGCAGTCCGTTCCCATTTATGATTTCATGACCTGATTCTGATTCCGCATATTCTGATTCCGCGATCGGATTCTGACTCCATGCATTCTGACGCTGATTCACCACCGTTTCGTATGCCTTACTTTTGATCCTCCCACCGATACGTATAGCGACCTCCCCTCGTCTGCGCGAAGCCGAACAAGCATTGGAGCAAGCCCTTCGCTACGATTTAGCGGTACATATCAATATACTACACAAATACGTAGATGATATATCCCTTGACGTCGTGAGTATTTGGCTAGAACACGACCCTGCTCCGTGAGCTCAGCAATGGGTTTGTGGCGTTGGATAAACTGGAAGTGGCCGAGTCGCTCTTGCGCCGGTCCCTCTTGGCAGGCGACTCGTCCCTCACCCGCAAGACCCTGGCGGATGTGCTGGCGGCCCAGAACTGCGCGTCCACCGCGTTGGACCAGTACAAAAAGGCGCTGGAAGGGTGCAGCAGCATGGGCGACCGCGCGGCGTTGCTGGCTCGGTGCGCGAACTTGCTCAGCATGCTCGGCCGACTGGAAGAAGCAAAGGAATATCTCGATATGGCACAACATCAGCAACAAGGAGCGGACAAGGAAGCGCTCATTGGACGGCAAGTGCAACAACACCACCATCGAATGGACGGGCCATAGAAAGCACGATATATGGAAAGAGCACTTATATTCGTCGTGAGGTTGTTGGGAAGGCTGGACTGTATCAAGTCATCACATCTTTGGCAGCCTTTCTGCACAGAGCCAGCTAGCAAGGCGGTCGGATAAGTATTTGGGGGGCGGTTGCTCTCTCTCGAGATAACTGTCACTAAGTCTTTTGCGGATGCACTAGTATGCAGATCCAGTCGCATGACTGCTATGGAAGACCAAGTGTCGTGATTGTCCAAGGTACTTGAAGCATAAGAAATGCAACTACAATACTGTCGGGCCCAGTACGAAGGAAAGGTCCGGACATAACAGAGGGCCAGTTCGAAGTACTAGTACACCGTTAGCTGACCAGTCAAAGCAAAACACTTTCATTTTATCGTGTCGGATGTTGGATGCGTGTACAGTAGTGGGGGGTGTATGTCATCGTTGTCGTCAACACCCTGAAAGAAATTCGAGTGTACAACCAACGATACTGCAGTCGTCTGAGAAAACGTGTGATATAGTGCAGTAGTACGAACAACCAGTTCACACACTGGTATAAAGCAATGGTTTATCCACACTGTACGGTACTATACTCGCGCAATGTCGTGTACCCGAGGCGGGCATCCGGGATCGGACCAATAAACGTCTTGAACGCGGCATGGGGGGGCGACAAGTTGATCACGTCCAGCACTTTATGGAGGGAACGTAGTCGGGTGGCCAAAGTGGGGATAGGGAAATACCTGATCCAAAAGTCGACCCAGGAGTTGGCGGGGGGAAGGGGGGGCAGTTGGAACCCGTCGCGGGTGAGGGCGTCGTGAAGAGTATGAATCATTTCCAGTCAAATACTCGATCACTACTACTGTAGTTTGTATGCAAGATGTGATATTTCAGATTCCATTCCGACAAAATTGTCGGAACCAACACAATAGCAGTAGCCCTAACCATAAGTCGTCGTGTTTATTGGTCAAAATTATGCAGGATTCGTTTTTTGTGCCATATGATTGGTAGAAGGATGAAACTGAGGTCATTGGTTGGCTAAAATTAGAGTATTGGGGGACTTCAGAAACTGTCACAAAACTTTAAATTATCCGTATACACGTGGAATATTATTGACCGTGTTGTCTTACCAGTGCTTTGAAATTGTCATAGTTTTCACTTTCTGTACATGCATTGTGGATTCGGTACAGATTTCTAGACCCCATCGAATCACGAAACGACGCTATTGGCTAATTTGGCTCTTACAGAAAGGACAAGTATATTCAAC
>NW_009798346.1:5600-7704 GCF_000520075.1 Aphanomyces astaci | reverse complement strand
ACAATTCGCGAATTGGTTGGATGGGATTGAGACGGTGGCGATGTATGCGCTTGGGATTTAATTTGTTTCGATAAGTTGTTCGCTTGATGGACTTTTCGCATGGAACTATATTAACCTATATATGATACTAATCGGGATCGTCACGTTCGACGGTTACATATTCGCGCGTGCCCACCGGGTTGTTTACTCATCGGCGGCGGTGGCCTTGGAGTCGGTCTTTATCTTCAAACAAGGCCCTTCAAAAAATAATCAAAAAATAATACTATTCAATAATTTAAATAAAATAAATTATTCTTTGTAATTCAGTCCTTGAGTAAATAATCTACAATTGTTCCGTATATAAATAAATTGTTCAAGTTTTTGAAGCCGTAAAATAAATTATGCATTTCGACCAAATTGTTCGTAGGCATTTTCAATGATCTTATTGGACCAATTGCTAGGATGACAAGCTTCCGATTGGCCCCAAGTATTGAACGGCAAAAGTTAACTACTGTACATGTATTGTGGATTCGGTACAGATTTCTAGACCCCATCGAATCACGAAACGACGCTATTGGCTAATTTGGCTCTTACAGAAAGGACAAGTATATTCAACCAATCAGAACTCCAGCATGATTCAATATTGATTCGACGTTCACTGTAGACAAACCGCGCGAATTTTGGAATTTTATAGCGAATTCACAATACTACGAAAAGAGCCTTTAACTACGGCGCATTATTAGATATTGCCATTGATGTCGGCAGCTTTGAACACCCTCCGTGGTAAGGCTTTTGCCGAGCTTATTCCTTCATTGCCGCTATATTGTCCCAACGTCAAGAATGTATGCGCGATTCTTCTCTGTACGAAGGGGGCCATTGGCGACCACCGTTGTGACTTAAGAACTAGTAGTTGTTGGTCTCAAATGTGAACTATGCAGAAAATCGTGCAAAGTACTTCGAAGTACTACGTAGGCAGTACTGTGTATATAGTAACGAGTTATAGCAAGTTCATTTCATTCCGATAACAGCATACAATTGAATATGTTTATTTACAGTTGTTTTGAATTAATCAAATTATTCATTCGCTCCGGACGCAGGGGGGAATAAATAATTCAACAGGGCACTAGGCACAAATAAATAACTCAGTCCATAAGTCCTTGTGAAATGAATGATCTTGTTTTCTCTTAGTAAAAAATAGTATTTTCAATTGTCTTGTCTTCAACTTGATGTGGTGGATTTGGATGCACATGGATGACGACGACGATGCCTAAGCGTACGATTCGTGTACAGTAGTCGGAACCTGGCTACACTACCACGATCACCACCGCCGCTTCTGCAGCCACGGCGTATGCTCGCCAAATAACGCTTCTAACCCACACCCACTCAACCTGCCAGCCCAACTTCTGTGACCTCAACTTCTACTCTCGTAGTACTGTATGGCACAACAACTGTATCCCTCCAATCACCCGATAGTTTTGTCCAACAATCACTTTCATTTGAGGAAACGGATTCTTCAAACGCGCTCGTGGCTCAAACTTCACTAAACTCATCGAGTGCATCGGCAACCCAACGAAAGCACAACCTTCGCTGAGCAGCGAGACAAATTTTCAGGTGTGAATGACCAAATTTCCTTACTTCCATCAATCAACACATAAAACATTACTGTAAAAGTCGTCATTCTCAACCGCATCGTCCATAGTGAGTCCATATACCTACAGTATAACGACCTTGTCCAACTACAGTGCGGGTGAGCTTTGCTCCCCATTCTGTAAATTGACTGCGAGACCGAAATAGTCAGTCCCTACATACAGTAGTCGAGCATCTTCAGCCTGACCATCCAGGGGCAGGTTGGAATGGCGGCCTACTATTGACACTATAGGGCGGGAAAGTGGTCACACAAGTGAATTCCACGTTATCCAAAGCAAACTCATGCCTACGAGTTCACTTCCGGATATGATAGTTATGCGGATTTTTTATCGTTTTATCGATGGGGTTGACGAAAATCAAAATACAGGAACTGTGCCCATCATAGTTGATTCATTAGGCCGTGACACATTTGTCCGAGTAAACAACGTCGTCGCCCCGAAGAGTGCAATGAATACCACCCGACCCACGGCGGTTTCTA
>NW_009798346.1:1773-5500 GCF_000520075.1 Aphanomyces astaci | reverse complement strand
ACTAGTATGCAGATCCAGTCGCATGACTGCTATGGAAGACCAAGTGTCGTGATTGTCCAAGGTACTTGAAGCATAAGAAATGCAACTACAATACTGTCGGGCCCAGTACGAAGGAAAGGTCCGGACATAACAGAGGGCCAGTTCGAAGTACTAGTACACCGTTAGCTGACCAGTCAAAGCAAAACACTTTCATTATATCGTGTCGGATGTTGGATGCGTGTACAGTAGTGGGGGGTGTATGTCATCGTTGTCGTCAACACCCTGAAAGAAATTCGAGTGTACAACCAACGATACTGCAGTCGTCTGAGAAAACGTGTGATATAGTGCAGTAGTACGAACAACCAGTTCACACACTGGTATAAAGCAATGGTTTATCCACACTGTACGGTACTATACTCGCGCAATGTCGTGTACCCGAGGCGGGCATCCGGGATCGGACCAATAAACGTCTTGAACGCGGCATGGGGGGCGACAAGTTGATCACGTCCAGCACTTTATGGAGGGAACGTAGTCGGGTGGCCAAAGTGGGGATAGGGAAATACCTGATCCAAAAGTCGACCCAGGAGTTGGCGGGGGGAAGGGGGGGCAGTTGGAACCCGTCGCGGGTGAGGGCGTCGTGAAGAGTATGAATCATTTCCAGTCAAATACTCGATCACTACTACTGTAGTTTGTATGCAAGATGTGATATTTCAGATTCCATTCCGACAAAATTGTCGGAACCAACACAATAGCAGTAGCCCTAACCATAAGTCGTCGTGTTTATTGGTCAAAATTATGCAGGATTCGTTTTTTGTGCCATATGATTGGTAGAAGGATGAAACTGAGGTCATTGGTTGGCTAAAATTAGAGTATTGGGGGACTTCAGAAACTGTCACAAAACTTTAAATTATCCGTATACACGTGGAATATTATTGACCGTGTTGTCTTACCAGTGCTTTGAAATTGTCATAGTTTTCACTTTCTGTACATGCATTGTGGATTCGGTACAGATTTCTAGACCCCATCGAATCACGAAACGACGCTATTGGCTAATTTGGCTCTTACAGAAAGGACAAGTATATTCAACCAATCAGAACTCCAGCATGATTCAATATTGATTCGTCGTTCACTGTAGACAAACCGCGCGAATTTTGGAATTTTATAGCGAATTCACAATACTACGAAAAGAGCCTTAACTACGGCGCATTATTACATAGATATTGCCATTGATGTCGGCAGCTTTGAACATCCTCCGTGGTAAGGCTTTTGTCGAGCTTATTCCTTCATTGCCGCTATATTGTCCCAACGTCAAGAATGTATGCGCGATTCCTCTCTGTACGAAGGGGGCCATTGGCGACCACCGTTGTGACTTAAGAACTAGTAGTTGTTGGTCTCAAATGTGAACTATGTTGGTCTCAAATGTGAACTATGCAGAAAATCGTGCAAAGTACTTCGAAGTACTACGTAGTCAGTACTGTGTATATAGTAACGAGTTATAGCAAGTTCATTTCATTCCGATAACAGCATACAATTGAATATGTTTATTTAAGTTGTTTTGAATTATTCAAATAATTCATTCGCTCCGGACGCAGGGTGGAATAAATAATTCAACAGGGCAGTAGGCACAACTAAATAACTCAGTCCATAAGTCCTTGTGAAATGAATGATCTTGTTTTCTCTTAGTAAAAAATAGTATTTTCAATTGTCTTGTCTTCAACTTGATGTGGTGGATTTGGATGCACATGGATGACGACGACGATACCGGTATCGAAACCTCCATCGCGGGCACAATGAGGTTATATCGAGGTCAGCTCACAATGAAAGACACTATCTTACATGTGAATATCTCATGACTCCTCTCCACAGCACTTGGATGACTCGCCTTTGGATGTCATTGCTCAATTTAATCGCCCACAACAACCACAACACACACATCACCATGGTTAAAGGAAACGCGATCAAAGAAGTCGTCACTGTCGCTGTGCTTGCCCTGGGCGCTGGCTCGATGGCGACGTCGGAACTCAAGTCGTTTGATGAGTCATTTTTTACAGCAACCATTCCATTTATCCGTAAAACGTTATCCTGGTAAAATACGACACTGTCGACACAAATTTGTTGTGTTATGGTTGGAAATCGTAATGCAAGCTCCACTACCTTCATTATTTTATCCAATGAATGAACGTTATGGTTTTGATTGGACATAAATACACTGTGGCTGACATACTTGTGCCTCGTAACCTTGGAGAGGTGCAGTCGTCGACACAATATGCCCACAAGGCACACATGATTCCAAGGGTATCATTATGCGATGGACGAGTTGGTGGTGGTATACATGATTATAAACTTTGCATCACTTGTGTACGTAATTACTACAAATAAACACGTAGCATGAGGAGATGAGTGAATTGGTTGCTCCTCTTAGCATCAGCCATCCTCCAAAGCCTTCTTGCACGCCGATGGGACCCCAGCATCAAATGATACAATCAACTGTCACTGCCACACATCGTAATCCGTTTTCACACAACTTAGAGTGTATTTGATGGGAGTGGTGGCGAGATGCGCAGTGCCGGTGGTCACAAGCGCTGCGCATGTCATCACCATACCACCAAGTACCCTTCTAGTGAACAAAGTAGTGTGAAAAACTTGGTGGCCGTTGGTGGTCGATTTAGAGGAAACACAGAGTCGATATGACATGGCTGGTCGTGATGATGTACTTACTGCATGTACTGTACAATGGAGTGATGGGGTGGTCACATGTGCAGCAGTCGTAGTTACTGGGGTAATGTTAACTAAGTTAGCAGGGTTTTTGGACATTATTCTGGAGCGTAGGGGTGGGGTGGTAGTGGTGGGTGGTAATCACTTTGACTGCTAGTCAGTACCACCACTACCCCACCAACGACGCTCCAGGATAACGATAGTCAAAGTCACAACTACCAGGGAACGGTACTCATGATCTCGAGAGTAGAGCTGTATGGTAGTGATTACAAGGTAGCTGTTGCTGTGCTATGCTACGAGAGTAGAAGTTGAGGTAACAGGAGTTGGTTAGGCTGGATGGGTGGGTGTAGGTTGTATGCATTATTTGGCGAGCATATGCCGTGGCCACAGGAGCGGCCGTGGTCGTCGTGGTACAGAGAACCCCGGAAAAGTCCGACCCCCACAAAATATCCGACCACCGGTCTAAATTGATGTAATTTTATTCATCGTCGACGCACCTTTGAAATTGAATTTATCCATCACGAAGCCAATCACAAAGCAGTATTAATGAAAGTTTATGATTGGCCTATTCAAATTCAAAATTTGAAACACTTCACTTGACATCATGCCGACGCGACACCGCAAGAAGTCATACTCCATCGACGAAAAGCGAAAGCTCCTGGCTATGTTCGAAGCCACTGCAACGAGCCATCGCAAGAGAGAACCCCGGAAAAGTCCGACCCCCACAAAATATCCGACCACCGGTCTAAATTGATGTAATTTTATTCATCGTCGACGCACCTTTGAAATTGAATTTATCCATCACGAAGCCAATCACAAAGCAGTATTAATGAAAGTTTATGATTGGCCTATTCAAATTCAAAATTTGAAACACTTCACTTGACATCATGCCGACGCGACACCGCAAGAAGTCATACTCCATCGACGAAAAGCGAAAGCTCCTGGCTATGTTCGAAGCCACTGCAACGAGCCATCGCAAGAGAGAACCCCGGAAAAGTCCGACCCCCACAAAATATCCGACCACCGGTCTAAA
>NW_009798346.1:0-1673 GCF_000520075.1 Aphanomyces astaci | reverse complement strand
TGATTGTCCAAGGTACTTGAAGCATAAGAAATGCAACTACTGACCATTTAGTACTGTGTGAAGGAAAGGTCCCGACAGACATTTCAGAGCAAAACACTTTCATTTTATCGTGTCAGGTGTTGGATGCATGTACAGTAGTGGTGGGTGTATGTCATCGTTGTCGTCAACACCCTGAAAGAAATTCGAGTGTACAACCAACGATACTGCAGTCGTCTGAGATAACGTGTGATATAGTGCAGTAGTACGAACAACCAGTTCACGTACTGGTATAAAGCAACGGTTTATTCACACTGTACGGTACTATACTCGCGCAATGTTGTGTACGGCGAGGCGGGCATCCGGGATCGGACCAAGAAACGTCTTGAACGCGGGCGTGGCTTGCATGGGGGCGACAAGGTGATCATGTCCAGCACATCTTGGAGGGAACGTAGTCGCGTGGCCGAAGTGGAGATAGGGAGATAGATACCTGATCCAAAAGTCGACCCAGGGGTTGGCGGGGGGAAGGGGGGGCAGTTGGAACCCGTCGCGGGTGAGGGCGTCGTGAAGAGTATGAATCATTTCCAGTCAAATACTCGATCACTACTACTGTAGTTTGTATGCAAGATGTGATATTTCAGATTCCATTCCGACAAAATTGTCGGAACCAACACAATAGCAGTAGCCCTAACCCTAAGTCGTCGTGTTTATTAGTCAAAATTATGCAGATTCGTTGTTTGTGCCATATGATTGGTAGAAGGATGAAACTGAGGTCATTGGTTGGCTAAAATTAGAGTATTGGGGGACTTCAGAAACTGTCACAAAGTATATTTGAGCCGCTTCTGACTTTAAATTATCCGTATACAGGTGGAATATTATTGACCGTGTTGTCTTACCAGTGCTTTGAAATTGTCATAGTTTTCACTTTTTTGGGACTCCCTATTGGCTAGAATTTGTGCCGAGATTGATGGACGACACAATTCTGGCATTTGAGAATCACTGTCAGCATGGCGCAGAAAGGAAAAGGACGTGGGAAGGGATGGAGCAATCCAGAAGTGATGTTGATGTTGGACTGCGTCGAATCGCACCTACCGCTTGGATCAATGCTCTAAGGTGGATTACAATTCGCGAATTGGTTGGATGGGATTGAGACGGTGGCGATGTATGCGCTTGGGATTTAATTTGTTTCGATAAGTTGTTCGCTTGATGGACTTTCGCATGGAACTATATTAACCTATATATGATACTAATCGGGATGGTCACGTTCGACGGTTACATATTCGCGCGTGCCCACCGGGTTGTTTACTCGTCGGCGGCGGTGGCCTTGGAGTCGGTCTTTATCTTCAACCAAGGCCCTTCAAAAAATAATCTAAAAATAATACTATTCAATAATTTAAATAAAATAAATTATTCTTTGTAATTCAGTCCTTGAGTAAATAATCTACAATTGTTCCGTATATAAATAATTTGTTCAAGTTTTTGAAGCCGTAAAATAAATTATTCATTTCGACCAAATTATTCGTAGGCATTTTCAATGATCTTATTGGACCAATTGCTAGGATGACAAGCTTCCGATTGGCCCCAAGTATTGAACGGCAAAAGTTAACTTCTGTACATGCATTGTGGATTCGGTACAGATTTCTAGACCCCATCGAATCACGAAACGACGCTTTTGGCTAATTTGGCTCTTTCAGAAA
>NW_009798345.1:317607-322823 GCF_000520075.1 Aphanomyces astaci | reverse complement strand
AACCAAGAACCACCAAGAAAAATGCTATATAGTACAATTGTTGTCGTATTCCACCCACCTTTTCACATTCACGCTTCACATCTCACAAACCTTTACCATGTTGTTGATATCCGATACAACCAACAGTGTGTACACGACACTGTGTGCACTGGTACCAACATAAAGTAGACGCTCACATAACCAACAGCTACGTACTGATAACTCTCACCTCGGCTACAATCCTCAGTATTGACAATTCCACGCACAAGGTACCTTGCGTTGGCTACATGAGACATGCTTATGTACGCAGCACTCATACCGGTTATGCAATTCCCTTGATGATATTTTGCGTGCAAGAAAGCAGCAGTCCTTGCTCTCAAAATACCAGTGAGTGTATTACAGATGAGTAGCACAAACTCCGCGCCAGCTTAAATAACATTAGAACTACAAGAGAGATTTCGCAACTCCGCTTTGGCGTTGGCGTTCCCGCAACCTCTAAATACTGATTCGTGAACGTCAAGCCCTGTGAAACGTTGTTGTTCTTCGCGTAGAATTGTTTGATTGTACGGGTGACTCTTCCGTTGGCGTGCAGAGTATAAAGCCATGTCCCGAGCAGACAAGCGACGCAACTTGTCCTATGACGAAGACATCATGTTGTTGATTCAAGTCGCCAACGACAACCATTCGCTGCTGAGAAAGTCCAGGTGACAAAGACCTGGCAGACTCTGGTCGAAACGCTAATGGAGAGTGAAGCAGTTCACCCGCGTGGTAGATGCACGCAAACTGTTGAATCGCTTCACGATTCTCGTGGATGAACATCGACGCTTTTAATGTTGCTTCGGCCAAGCTTTCTGGTTCCGATCAAGAAGAGCAGGACAAGCACATGCTGCTTGATGACATAGTGTGCCTCCTCGATGACACATCAAGGCTACTGCAACAACTGACAAGTCCAATACCACTGCCAACAAGTCCAATGCCGTCGCAGACAAGGACATAATTGAACAAGACGGATTGCTTATTCGTGAATTGGCCATGCAAACCATGAAACGCCGTACGGACAAGGCCCCCGACGGCGAAAGCTCGAAGAAGAAACCTGTTGTTGAGAGCCGCCGCTCACGATTGGCGTCAACGATGGAAATCGAAAGCGAACGCGAGCGGGCGACGCGTGAAAAAGAGTTAGAATTTCAGCGGTTCAAATTTGAATCCGATTCGAAACAGCGTGAAATGGACCGTGACGAACGCCAAGCCGAACGCGAGCACCAACTGGCTCTAGTACGCATCGAGAGCGAAAAGATGTCATGCCTGCTGAAAGCGGTACTTGAAGGTCGCAAGTAATTGAATTTGTTATATTCAATTGATCTATATTACATGGATCTCATCTTGTGTTAAGCACTCCTTCAACGTTGGTAGGCGCAAGCCGAAGTATGTTGAAATTTGATTTCCACCTTTGTAGCAACAATTGCAGTTTTTCAAAACCATTGCCACAAGGATCACACTGCCGACGTTCGAGAGCATTATTTTGTGGTGCATCTTGAAAGTAATAAATCCCCAGAAAGATTTTAGCCGACCAAAATTCCATTCAACACCTTGGTCTCATTGCAGCGTTGAAAAGTTGTTTTGGCTCGTCCAAATTTGCCCCCTTGTACCCCGAAATTATCCACTGATATGCTGGATCGCCGTAGATGAAATAACCACCGAAAATGTCTTCGTGGGATGCGAAAAACTCTTGCAATTTGCTGACGCGCAGCAGTGTTACATCATGGCGGCTGCCCTCCAAGGGGCCAAAGAAATGAATGCACAGTCCGTCCGGCGTTGTCAGGCCTTGAGAATTCAAGCAATGGCGTCGATTGTGACCGTAATAAATTCGCTTTTGCAAATTGAGGCCCTCTGCACCGCGCGACGCTGCGTTGATCCGGCATGTTTCAATTTTGGTGGCGTCGGGAGAAGCCCACACTTTCGTCAGCGGGGCTCCTTTATTGTGAATGGCTTCACATTACTGAGCAATACGCGTCCGTACGACTTTCGTGTTGCAGTAGATGGTGGATTGCCATGAGTCCTAGACAATTTGCACCATGTACTTGAAAATGCGACAGATTTGTTCCCGGGATCTCCCAAACGACGCCTCCATATCGTAGTACGTGATCGGATAACGCAGGCGTCGTAGCAAAATTGTCATGGCTTCAACACCAACAACACGATCACGAGCACTTAAGATCACAACATTCGGGATCCCGAGCAAGTCCGTCAGCTCAACAAAACCACGAACAACCAGATCGATAGGAGAGTAGCGCATCTGCATCCCGCATGTTAAGGTCAAATCGGATGTCCGGAATGAAAGGCCACTCGACAGAGACCCGTGTGGCATAGCTGAAGTTTTTACGATTCGCCCACTTGTACACACGCAGAGCAAGTTGGTCGTTGGGGTTCATTTTCCTTGCACCAAAAGAGATGACTTCTGCGCCAAAGAGAAGTTGCGAAACAACAAAACTAATTTTAGCGCTCCGTTTCGCGTTTCAGGTGGAACTGGAGCGCGAACGCCAAAGTCACGAGTTGCGAAATCTCTATAATACACACCACCACACTAAATCCTCATGACACTTACCCTTGGTCGGCATGTAGAGGTGCTTGGTATGCTTAGATGCGTTCATCACGACCTGCATCATAGGTTTACAAAACCGCCAAAGCTATGAGCAATCCAGGAGAGCAATCTTATATCATGATAATAATCGAAATGATATACTTTAACGCATGTACTAGTAAGCGTGATGGTATAGCTCATTGCTAGCAAATCGGAGGTTGAGGGCTCAAACAATCCCACGTAACAGATCTATTTTTTCTAGCTTTTTTCTGTTAACTGTAAGTGCAAAACTATTAATAGTACTAGTATACTCTTCGCTACTACTGTAATAGATCTTGAACAAAGCGCTTTCAAATCACAAAGCTTCAGTAGTAGCTAAATGGTATTAATAAAGTATCCAGCTAATAATCACGAGGTTGAGGGTTCGAGTCCCGCGACAGCCAACTTTATACTGTAAAACTCTCGATATGACTTTTCCAGAACTGAAGATTCCAATCACTACGTGGACACCCGTGTGTAGCCTTAGGTACATAACTCGCTGAAATAACTCTTCTAACGCGCTATCGTTGCATTGATATAAATCCAAACTTAAAGAAACCGTGTGAATGCCTTCTGATTAAGGCCCCTAAAGGACGATTGTTGTTCGTAGGTAGTATTGATGAACGGTGCATTGTTTATTAAAATAATGCTACGTATACTTAGTACCCCAGTTCTTAAGTGCGAATTAACCGCACCTAAGCGGTTGTGAGGACGATTACGTAAGGTTTTTGACGCGCCTACCAGAATGGTTTTCGGCCTTATGCCATCCATACCGGTGCGGTACGTCGGAGGCACTAGGTAAAAGACTAATTCGAAGTCTGTATCCTATGGTCTCTAAACATAGGGAGTAAAGGTACAGCGGAAGGTGGTATGGCGATGAGCTATTTGATGAATAGGGCGATCGCTTTTCATCATTCTCAAATTGCCTCGGCAGTAGACACCCAAACTTACCCATGGTGACAGTTCGCTACATCGTCTCGACCACCGTATTAATTGGCCTCTTGCTATCCACCATTGCAGCTGAAGGAGCAAGCACCCTGGAATTTACTACAGATCCCAACCCTACAGCCTTGGCCCCGAAAACAACCACCGCTAAACCATGCACGACCAAGGCTCCTTGTACCACGACAGCTGTTCATGCGACAACCACAGCAGCACCCAGCATCACCACCAAGTCACCTTCTACCACAACGGCTACTCCTGCGACTACCGCGGCTGCACCTAGCACCAGCACAAAGCCCCCTGGCACCACCACCAAGGCTCCTTGCACCACCACCAAGTCACCTTTTACCACTACTACGGCTACTCCTTCGACTACATCGGCTGCACCTAGCACATCGACGAAGGCTCCTGAAACCACCACCAAGTCGCCTATTACCACGACGGTAGTTCCTGCGACGACCTCGGTTGCACCAAGCACCACCACCAAAGCTCCTTCCACCACCACGAAGTCGCCAGCTTCCACGACAGCGGTTCCTTCGACTACCACCAAGTCGCCTGCTACCACGACGGCGGTTCCTTCGACTACAACGAAAGGTCCAAGTACCACCACCAAGTCGCCTGCTTCTACGACGGAAGTTCCTTCGATAAACACCATGGCGCCTGCTACAACGACAGCAATTCCTGCGACTACCACGAAGTCGCCTTCTACGACGGCGGTTCGTTCGACTACCACCAAGGCTCCAGGCACCCCCACACCAAAGCTCCTTGCACTACTTCCAAGGCTCCTTGCACCACCACTAAGGCTCCTTGTACAACGACTGTAAAGCCTTGCACGACTGAATCAATTGGGACACGTCAGTCGACGACGAGGCATTTGCGTTCGACCAGTTAGTCTCCATCAGTCGTTGGAGTCGTGGATTAAAATCGTGATTACTACACACATTTCTTCTTTGAAAACTGGTAGCTTTAAGCTTTGGGTGCTGCAGCTACAGTAACTGAAATCGTGCTGGCAACCACCATCGTTGTGTCTGTCATCACACCAGCGACAAATGCCATGTCGATTATTACCCGTGTGCTCAACCGCTGCTCTTTGATCCATTTGCACTCCACGATTTGATAACCTCGAGCTTCTCAGTTTGGTCATGTGAGAAAATGATCCGAAGCGGATAAACTCAACACAGTTGGCTTGGCGATTGTCAGTAAACAACAGAACAAAGAGACACATGAAGTAGTAGTGAGTTGTGGCTGAAAGACGGTAGAAACCAGAGAGAACTGTAGCATAGAGACCGTACACTAACATCGCTAACGTTGGTGGCGAGTAAGCTTACATTTCCAACGACCCTTGTAACGTTAGCATTGATTTATCCTATGCTTACGCCGTATACACCCACTTTTGACTTTGTTGCAAAGCACAATAGTATGCACGTTGTTTATTACTTCCTCCATGCAATACTGGAGACATATCACTATCAAATGAATATCTATGGCAAAATCCTCCAAAATCGAGCGAAATCTGGACCAACGAAAGCCAATGAAACGACAAGTACGAAGCTATTTTCAGATTTTTTTATTGCTTCTTGGCGCTTCACAACTAAGGATCATTTATCCCGACAAATGACAGCCAATCATCAAATTTACGCAGCTCAGTCATTTCGCATCCAATCGGGCTCAAATCAAG
>NW_009798345.1:315056-317507 GCF_000520075.1 Aphanomyces astaci | reverse complement strand
CAAACAACAGAACAAAGAGACACATGAAGTAGTAGTGAGTTGTGGCTGAAAGACGGTAGAAACCAGAGAGAACTGTAGCATAGAGACCGTACACTAACATCGCTAACGTTGGTGGCGAGTAAGCTTACATTTCCAACGACCCTTGTAACGTTAGCATTGATTTATCCTATGCTTACGCCGTATACACCCACTTTTGACTTTGTTGCAAAGCACAATAGTATGCACGTTGTTTATTACTTCCTCCATGCAATACTGGAGACATATCACTATCAAATGAATATCTATGGCAAAATCCTCCAAAATCGAGCGAAATCTGGACCAACGAAAGCCAATGAAACGACAAGTACGAAGCTATTTTCAGATTTTTTTATTGCTTCTTGGCGCTTCACAACTAAGGATCATTTATCCCGACAAATGACAGCCAATCATCAAATTTACGCAGCTCAGTCATTTCGCATCCAATCGGGCTCAAATCAAGCAAAAACGCACTCGTCTCGTTGCGTCGATATAGCAACGCAGACCCTCGCCAAAGTTTGGAAACGGGGAAAAGAAACTCGGTCCCAGGATGGCCGAGCTGACGTGGCATTGAAGAGGAAGGGTCGTTCGGGGCGGCGGCCAAAAATTCGGTAGGACAAGTTGTCGACGCGTCACCATGTCACGCGCGACGACCAACCACGACCTTCCCGACGACCAACCAAGACCTTCCCGACGACCAACGTTGGAGTTTGTACCACGACCTTCTGGAGAACAAGCAAAGCGGTCGCCTGGCAAGGGGCAAGGCCTCCGAGCTCCTTCTGAAGTATGGCATCTCAAGGCAGACCCTCTCCAAAGTTTGGAAGCGGGGACAAGAAACTCGGTCCCAGGATGGCCGAGCTGACGTGGCATTGAAGAGGAAGGGTCATTCGGGGCGGCGGCCAAAGTGCACCATGGACGAGGTCGAGGCTGCCGTTAAGAGTGTTCCTCCGCATCTGCGCGAGACGTTCGCTTCGTTGGCAGCATCCAGTGGGATCCCACCGACAACGCTATGGCGCGTCCTTCAGACAAGGACGCTTGAACGGCGGACCAGTCGACTCAAGCCGATGGTGACGGACAAGCACAAGGCTGACCGCGTGGACTTCGTTCGGCCTTTTGTTCGCTCGACAGCCAGTGGCCCAATGCGGTGGGATGACATGCACGACCGTGTGCACATCGATGAAAAGTGGTTCTACCTCACGCTGGTGAACCGCCGGTACTACCTATGGCATGACGAAGCCGTACCGATCCGCAATTGTTCCTCAAAGTGCCACATCATCAAGGTCATGTTTTTGACAGCCGTGGCCGGCCGCGCTACGACTACAATTCGCGAACGATGTGGGACGGCAAAATCGGCATGTGGCACTTCGTGTCGGTAGTGCCAGCGCAAAGGAAGAGCAAGAACCGCGACCGAGGAACGCCCGTGACGACGCCGGTGGCTGTTACCAAGCCGGTATACCGGGAGTATCTGCTGAAGCATGTGATCCCGACGATCAAGGAGGTTTGGCCAGGTCGACGCAGTGAACCAATCTACATCCAACAAGACAATGCGCGACCGCATGTTGAAGTCGACGACGCTGACGTGACGATGGCGGGTTGTTCGGACGACTGGTCGATTCGACTCGTGGCACAGCCGGCGATGAGCCCCGACTTCAACGTTTTGGACCTTGGGTTCTTCAACTCGATCTAGGCCTTGAAGCACAGTGAAGTTGTTACCAGTATTGACGACCTAGTTGCTGCCGTGCACAGAGCTTTTGACAACCTCGATTGGCGCATTCTTCGCAATGCATTCTTGACCCTTCAGAGGGTTATGGGTGAGTCATTGAAGATGGGCGGCGACAACTCGTTCAAATTGCCGCACTCGCACTTGTCTTGTGTGATCCAGACGTGGTCAAAGTTATCGAGGCGATGAATGCCCGGAAGGATTTCGAACGCAGGGTAGATAACCTATCTAGTGTGTTGTCCGCTTGTGATATTGAGGCAGTGATCAATACGTCCAATATTGATCACCTCTGCACAATTGTCGAGTCCATGACGACCTGACTTGCAACATATCATGTTTGTTCTTGTCGTAAAGTCAAGTTTATGAATAAACATACAGTTTTCCTTCATGCCGAGTATACAAACAATAAGATAAAAATATGGCCAAAACCAATATCTCCAGTATTGCGGAATGGAGGAAGTATAAGCTATTGGGCCAGCTAGCTATTGGGCCAGCTGAAGGTGTTTGACACTCCCTCAGCTGGTTCGCTTCATATTAGGGGCATTTCTGTAAGCTGCAACTCTCACAGTGGACCCATCTGTGTTGACCCCTGCCTAATATCGATGCAGATACCGGTAACTTATAAGAAACACCTTTCCATACATACATAATATATAGGATCCAAAAGCACGTAGGTGCAACTAATTCGCACTTAAGAACTGGGGTACTAGTATACG